>NW_010235301.1:0-42078 GCF_000690775.1 Eurypyga helias
ATTCTATGATTCTATGACATAAAATACAAGCAGACTCAGATTTCTGTTTACAAGTCAATCCACAGAAGACCTGAGAAAAGAATTTCAAAAAAATTTTTAAAAAATGATGTGTCACAGCTACTCTTCCACAAAAATAACTTCTGCAATTTGTTTTCTCCCAGTGCCATATTGTATCTGTGATTCAGACAGGAAGAAGACTAATTTACAGACATTCACATCAAGAAATAACAATTTTGAAAAGAAGCAGGAAATGTATTTCCTCAAATAAATTAAATGAGAACAGTCCACTTCTCTTATGACCATGATGAGACTGCTTTCATGCAGTTTTATATAGTTTTCACATTTAGTGAAAGAAGATATTTTAAATTAAAATACAATTATTTTACCAAGAAACATACCTTTCTGCCCTTACAAGAATGTCCCATAAGCTGAAGAGCTGAATGTTGTGGTCATTATTGAGCAAGTAATTGCTTCCTCCAGAGAATGTCATATTATGTCTCCTATACAATGCTACACAATTTATCTTATAATGCATTTTCAGAGAAATACCTCACTAATCGCAGAAGTTATGTAATACCAAAGCATTCTATTGTGGAGTGCTTCAATAAAAACATTTTAAATGCAGATGGACAGAAAAGTGAGCTAAAAAGTTTGTACCTTAGTTTGAGGGTACTGGTCTCAAGGTGGGAGTTGGCAATGAACAGAAACTTGCCTATTGCAGACAGCACAAGAAAACCAAACCTTCCTAATGCATCGTTAAAGCAGACGTCAGGCAGGGGAGTGCGACACTGGGCAGGGTGAGGGGGAACAACCACGAACAGCAAAGAGGGGAGAGCCACAAGATGAATTTCAAACAGAGGAGGCAGCGATGCTGGACTGACAGAAGGCTGCAATTAGGAGACTGAGAATGATACAGGGAGAAAGCAGAGTGCTGTGTAGGATGTGAAAAGTCTTGAGGATGAGGAGATGGTTTTATAATGTATTGGGTTTGCGTGACAAGGTTTTGGTAGTGGGGGGGTGCCAGAGTGGCTTTCTGTGAGAATCTGCTGGAAGCCTCCCCCATGCCCAACAGGGTGGATGCCAGACGGCTCCAAGTTGAACCTGCTGCAGGATGTGCAGGTTTACAGCTGGTCCACGGGACACCCATTGATTCTCCAAAATTGTTCTAAAGCCCAGTGAACTGTAATAGTACATCATGCCATGACTGCATATTGATGCCATTTCCTGAAGTGATGTGATGACACCGTGGAGGGACCATTAACCCATCTGTCACTTTCTGCATTTGTCTCGATCAAACTGACAAAAGGATTGTGTAGATGTGACTCTGGGCAAGGCAAACCCAGCGTTACGGACCTGACATATAAAAAGGGAGTTGGTATTGAAGAGGGACTGACATGACATAGACATATGTCTGAAAGGAGGACTCTTGCTAGAGGACATTTAAATAAAAGATTTGTCATTCCTCTCAGGCAATTTGAGATTTATGCTAAGACATCCCAAAGACTGCTGTGATTTTTTGACAATCGGCTTGCACACATTATAGAGAGCATCACAACAAGCGTCAGAGAAAACAAACTCCTCATCTTTCTAAAACAGAGACATCCAGTTATCAATAGGCAGATCTGAAAAAAAACACCGCTGCACTGGGCGTTTTAGAAACACTGTTCAGGACTGTTAGGAACAATGTTTTGATAACTGCCCATGTCTCAGCCAAAATTTCCACTTCCATTAACTGGAATTCTGGTGGATTGAGGACTATAAGGCTCGATTGAACATGGCTATATAGATCAGAACCATCCTTGTGATCTATGTAAAAAGATAAAAATATAATTTGCATGTTGTCTCTTTATGATACGTCTTTACCATATAACTGAATCTCCAAAATGCAACAAGTGCTATTGTAACATTATCTTCTTTCCATATCTAAATAAAGATATAAATATCCAACTCCTGTACATCTCAAGGAAACAATAACTAAGTATCTCTCTGCCAAATTGTCTCATGCTTTCCTTCCCTTTTATTCCTAATTCATTGAAGTACACATGGAATGCAATTTTCTGTTGCCTTTTAATAGATTTTGGTCCCTTAAAGTGTCATCCATCTTGCAATGTCAATAATGAATAATTACAAAACAGCTTCTAGAAGTGCAAAAATATAGAGAACATTTTCTAGAGCTACGAACAAAATCTGCAGAATACATACTAGGGGACTAATATTTAGAAGTAGTATGTAGAAGTAAACAGTAATGAGAACTAGTATTTAGCAAAACTAAAGACAAGGTTTTAAGACTGCAAACACAATTCATATTGCAATGTCCTCAATAAGCATTGCTTTGCTTGCCAAATATTTTCATTGATAAAAGGACTAGAGCTGTTCGGTTCTAGAACATTTCAGGATAGGAAATATGAAAAAGCCAGCAGCTGCTTAAGAATTACTAACTAGAGGGTAGAAATAGGAACTGAAAGCCACAGGGTGCTAAAGGATACTAGTTTGGTGACACATTTTTCCCCCAGCCTCTAACATCCTTCACTGTCCCACAGCTACCTCCCTCCCTGAGAAAAAAACCCACACTATCCATCTTTCTCTTCCAAACCCTGAGTCTATTTGTTGATTTTGTTGCCTGAGTAACGTTTCAGCAGAATCAGTTCCATGATCCGGATGACAATGGGCACACCCCGAAACACCGGTGCTAGCATGACAAAGCAAGCAGAAGCTCGACCCGTCATCGACACCGCACTCAGCTCTGCCAGCCTATTTATTCCCAGACCCAGACAGCTGCCTTGTCACAGCTGGAGGAGCAGAGCAAGGGGGGACAAGCTAGTGAAGTAGGAACAAGTAGAGGAACATGAGCAGAGGAATCTCCATCTAGCACAGCCACCAAAAAATGTACCTTGACCAGGGCCTTTGGTGTTACTGCCCTCTGAAGTGTAATCAGAGCAAGAAAGAAGAAATTGAGGAGGGCTTGTGCAGGCTTGCCTGTTTTCCTTGCTATATCGGCTTCCTAAAAAAACATTATTACCTCCTCCTAAAGCCTTGTCTAACAAATAATACATTCCATCTGCCAAGTTTTCTTTTTCTCTCTTTTTTTTTTTTTTTAAATGCCTCAATCATCCAGGGATAAATGAACGACAAGTATTTATTTTATTTCCCTAAGTGTAATCTCTCTCCACAGCAGATGTGACAATTTACTGCCAAACTAAGTTCATCACACAATTAGTGGTGTGAAAGGAAAGCCTATTGCGTATCAGAATGGTTTTTCTCACCATTAGCAGTTAATAATTACCGACATGGGCTTCAGGGCGGCTGAGCCTCTCCCTGCCCAGGCCCAGGCTCTACATCCCCGTTTCCCTCCAGCACCCACAGCGACATTCTGCAACCAGGGGGGTGGGGCAGGAGAAGATGCTTCGTAATGAATCCTGATGAAGCCACTGGTTTATTTCTCCCAGACCCACAGAGCCCCATGGTCTCAGGTGGGGTGCACGGCTGTGTCTGGATTGGCACCAGTCCCCTAAAGTCCCTTGACTCATCTGATGCAGACTGATCACTCTTCCATTGGTGGTATCTTGGATGAGCCGTTGCTTTACGGTTAGAGTAATGGCTTTCCTATAAACTTTTATTGCATTTTGTAAAACCATTTCATAAATATTACTAGCACAATACTGAGGAAGTTCAACATTTTATATAAAACCCCATAAAGTAATAATAAAGATTGTCAAAACCGGACCTTTAAACTACACAGCATATTTTCATACAAATCACGTTCTTGTAGCTCAACCTGCCCTGCTTTTTTGGTGCTATCAGCATTTCCTCTGACAGGTACACCTGTCTCTGCTACCAGTGCTAACTTTTTTGCCTAGTAGGCTTTAACAAAAATAATCTAGTTTGGGACTATTTATTTTTTTGGGAAAAAAATTCTCACTGAGAAATCAGAGAGATTGTTGTTTTCTTGTAAAACTACAACAAAGAACTAAAATAAACCCAACAGAACTCCCAACAGAGTCCAATACATCAGAAATTTATGAAGAGCCAACTAAGAGTGTAAAGTTAATGAACATATATTGAAGCCTGTTAAACCACTATGTACATGTTTCTCATCTGGGAGTAAAGCAACCTTCAAACTACATTAACCTAAGAGTACTTTACCCCAAACAAGGGTATGCACACTGTAGTTTAAAGGCTTCTATTTATGCCTATTAACTTCACTTGAGCTGTTAGCATTCCTCGGCTCCTCTCTGGGCAAGCCCTAAAGTTGCTGTCTCTCTGCAGTTCTATACCAACTTCTACCCAAAGCAACAGTTTGGCTTTTCCAGCCAGAGAGCCACAGTTATCCCCTAGCCCTAATCACCAATTCCCTTTGCCTGTTGATCCCTGCCTGCAAGAGGGGAGAGGGCAGTCACTCTGGGGTGCCTGCCACAATGAGGCCCCTATTCTGTTGTGCAATGGTGTCTCTTTTCCCATTCCCTGTAGTAAAAAGTAAGACACGTGCTTTTGCTAGCCAATTCAGATGCATAAGGTGGGTGTACAAATAGCATGTCCTATCTCTTGGGACATACTAGGGAACTGAGAGAAAAAGCAAGTAATAATGCATCGTTCAGTGAGATGGGTTGAGTGCCCTGGTTGATGTTCCAGGATAGATGATAAGAACTCTAGATCACTCAGCTTAGAAACGAGTAATATTTATTCAGGCAGCATTATTGACATAACGAGAAACTGTTTCTGTAGTGAGATCAGGAAATGGAAAGTAGGTTTTTTAATGCTTGAAAACATATGGACAGTGTGAAACAGATGCCGGACACAAAACAATCCCAATCCACAACATCACGACCATGTAACTGGCAAATCTATGGGCAGCTTTTACTCCTATCATAGACACATCTTTTCTCAGACCAAGTTTGGCCATATTATGGCCATACATGAACTTCTTTGCTGGTTCTCCTGCCACCTTCCCAAATTGCTTTGCTCTGCTGATGCCTCCACTCCTCGCTGGACTCCCAGCCTACATGACTACGTGTCATCTTCCCTTGGAATTGTTGTTGCAGAGCTCAGTCCTGTCCCTTTTCACTTACACCTTCCACGAGCCAGCACCTACCAAGCACATCTGGGGTGTTTATCTAACCATTATACCTCCACCTGGACCCTGCTGAGACCTTGGACTGCTTTGCCAGCTGGGAAGAGGCAGCATGTAAGCCATGTGGTGCAAATAATGCATGCACTTACGCACATCCCAGGCCTAAATCCTTAGTGCCGGCAAACCTTCCTTTCGAGAACAGTTCGTGGGCTGCCAAGAGAGGTTGCAGAGAAAGTTCACAAGAACTGCTGTATTTGCTGTCATAATAATGGGACTGTGTGATATCACAGGTGACTGATCATCTTCCTCTGATCCCAATAATTACGCTGAGTGGAGATGAGAAAATAACCTCCCAAATCCTGTCCCCCTTTGTTCCAACTCACAGTCTTCTGCTGTGTGCTCAGAAAGGGGATTGCAGCAGGTGAGAAGGGAAAACTTAATCCACTTTGTAGCGGATCAGACCAAATCCACTCTTTTGCCCCATATCACTTCCCATAAGAAGTTGCACCCACAACATAGCTGTCTTCACCAGCTGTCTCCCTGTGTGCTTTGCCTGCCAAGCTGGTAATATGCTGTGTTCACAGAAAAGTCTGGAAGGCATGGAGCAGGACTGAAGAATGACATTTCATCATGAAGATTCATTCATCGCAGGCTATTTAGGATTTGAAATTGGCACCAGCTATTCCTCATAAGATAGATGGCAGAGCTGCAGAAAACAGGGTGAAAAGAAATTTGAGAGGTCATCTAATCTACCCCATCTCAAAAGGGCCATCTGCGGCACATTTGTCTGACCTGTTCTCAAAAGCCTTCAAAGACAAAGTGCCCGTGATCTATCTCTCTGGGAGACTTCAGAGTGACCATCCCCAGGTTGTGGAAACAGGCATATCTAGCTCTCTTCAGCAGGCAGCTGGCTGCACAGCTCCCACTCGTGTTTCCACATGCTGGGAAGCACTATCTGACAAGTATGAGAAAGTTGGCTGCTACATTTCTCAATACCAACTTGTATGAAGCAGTTACAGCAAAGAATCCCCTTTCAGAGCAAATCCTCTCACACACACAAGCCCCCAGAAGATTTTTTCTGGCTCCCAAGAGAGTCACTGCTGAGCCTGGAGCATATTGCATCATGTGGGAGGATTTCGCCCCTTTCTAAGCTTCCTCATAATTTCTATGTCAATTTAAATACATCAAATTAGGGTTCTCTAGCAAAGCTAGATGAAAGAAAAAGCACCGTTTTGTACTTTACAGAACAAGGAGTTACTGGTCAAGAGTTTAATGCAATAAGTATCATCCTTTAAAGATTTTATTTTGCAGGTTCTTCCTCCTTCACACCAAACCACCAATGCCTGCACAAGGAGCCTTCCATACTTTTCCCAACCCTTGCACACTGCATCATTACGTGCACCTCTCATCCATTTGGATGTTTAAAAATGCGGGTGCAGCCACTTTCAGCTGATCTTTCCAAAAAAGCAAAACAGTGCTGAGTGTTTTCTCCCTTTGCACTTTCCAGTGCATCAGCTGATGACCAGGCTGTATTTTGCTACCCTGAGCATTAAACTTCTTCACTTGTCACTCAGAAGTAAATTCTTGCGTAACACCCTGTCTCTTTCAGTTATTCTGGGTTTCTCATCAAACTGAACTAGCTCAAAGATGGTGATTTGTTTCCTTTTAAATAATAGCAATTAAAAATAAGTCACAATGTGATACCATGCCACTTGGCAATAGCAAACAATGAGTAGCTATGCTCTTCTGAGCATGGACTAACAGAAGTGAGAAACAGACACATTTTTCTCCTTCATTGCTCTGCCTCAGGGTTTTTTTCTTTATTATTATATATATAATAGTCTGCTCAGTACCTTACCTGCATAGCCTCTTCACTTCTAAAGAAACAGAATGAATCTCTTTGCAGACTCTCTCCTATTAATTGTTTATAATGCATCTATCTGAAGGAAGCCCTTTACAACGATATCCCGGCAAACACTTCATATTACTTATAGCAGTAAGTGCTCAAGGAAGTTTGTATGAGCTGTTCCCTCATGGCTGAAATAAGCCTACTTCATACTTTTCAGTACTGTAATGCCTTGGGACTTAGTGCAGGAGACATACATTTTAAAGTTACATAAGATTAATTTTTTATGCCATTGAAGCGAATTGGCTTTGTAATTAAATTTATTTTCATCTGGTGGGTTTTTTTTTTTCATTCATTTAGTTTTTAATTCAGAAGGATTGAGGAGCACTATAATGTTGTATGTGAGAGCTATATTACAATTTATTTTCTAAGAAAACTAAATTCTTATAATTTATTGGTAATTATATAAAACATTTCATGATCAAGAGAACCTGAGAGAGGAGGAATTCCCTGACTACTGAATTTTTATCTGTTGACAGAAAGAGAGATCATTACGTAGAAATAACATCCGTACGTAAGGAGCAGATATGTCTCTATCTCTTCTGAGTGGGAGCGCTGAGTATCATATGAATTCAGTAATATTAAAAGAACAGAAGATGTGATGGCTACATTATGCATGAACCTGGTGTAGTTTGCTCCTTCAGACTTCGTCAGCTTACTGGTGCTTTTTCATTCCTTTTACAGGAGAGATCAGAGAGCAAAAGATTCCCTTGGCAGGGGAGCTAAATTGGATAATAATATATTAAGGGTAATAGGAAGGGGGAAGGGAAGAGGGAGGGTTTCACTCAACAGCCTTCAAAGATCATTAGTGGGAAGTTAACACTGAAACAGCAGTGGGTTCACATTTCTGCAGATTCCAGCTTGCCTTCCCAATTCTAAGTGTACCAATGGAGCAAACAACACAAGAAAATCTCTGGGGTTGATGAACTGATTTCCCTGCCAGACTGGAATTACTCCCAAGAAAATGTTTACTACTATCATTTTTTGTTCCCTTAGAATGTTCCAATAAATGGTTCATTTGAAATGGCAAAAATACTATTCTGAAGAGATGAAATGTTGCTTTTTAATATTTACATCTCCCCAAGTCAATCCTTCCCTACATCAGGGATGGAATGCTGGATACATACTACCAGTTCCTTCACTCTTCAACTCAAGACAGCATTCATATTCAAAGCAGCGCTTAAATTAATAAGTGCCTCCTTGATTCAGAACCAAAATTGTCACACTCTAGGTGCTATATATTTGGCTGTTTTTAAACTTCTTTTCCTTTAACTCTTCCAGGTGTGGGGCTTTTTTTTTGTTGGTTGGGTTTTTGTGGGGTTTTTTTTGTTTGTTTTGTTTTTCTTTTTCTCTTTATCCTGTTGCTCCTGAGACCTCTCAATTTTTTATTATCAGCTTCCTAGTGAAAGCATTCCCAAAACAAAATGAATTGTCACCGCTGTCATATCCACCCACTCTATTAAAAAAGTTGGGGTATTTAATTTTGCACTTTCATCTGCTTCACATTACGAGAACATGACCGTGTGAGGTTGGAGCAGACCTCTCAGCAGCCACCATTCCCGTCAGTGCAGCCCATGCTGACTCTCCCTCCCACTCCACCGGACAAATCAGGATGAAAAAGAGGAGAACACAGGACTGCCAGAAACGTGACCAAGGTGCTTTCACAAGTGGTGAAGGAGACTTTAGAGCCTTTGGTGTGAGAATAAACAGAATGATAAAGAGGATTGCCTCTTGCTTGTGGAAAGCACAAAGCAGAGGAACAAAACATCTACCAACTCTCCCTCCCATCATATACATTAAGTGGGGCTGATTTTTTTTTTCACAGAAAAAACTCAAACCCATTAATTTCTATGGCATAGCTCACATGAAGGTAACCTTGGCCTTTGTCACATCTTAGTCTGTCTCTCTTATCCATCACTGGATTCGTTTCTTCTCCACAATTTCAAGTATCCATTTTGGATCTGAGTTAAGATTATGTGGATAACACCACCTCTGTTGCCTGCCCTTTTATTTTGATAACAGCTAAATAAGCCTTTTACCTGAGCAGGCGCTACCACAACCATCATTCCAGCATTCCGTTTCCTAACGGTATGCTACTATTTGGTTTGCAAGGCACAAAGTGATTGCTGATTTAGCTTAAAATAATGAGTGTAAGAAGCTGGAGCAGGCCTTTAATCCTATGACTCACCACCTTATAATTATTTAAAAGTTCTTGACTTACTGTATGGATTGATATGCAAAGCCAAACTCCTGAAAAATTAAAATTTTAGAAGGGAGATGATTTCACATTATATTATTGCTTAATGAAATGACAGAACCTTCGAACTCAATTAGATAACTTCTTGCTTTTAGCCAAAAATCAGGCCAGGAAGAGAAACTGCATGACTTTGAAACATCACTTATTGACGCATTTCATCCTCCGAAACTATACAAATTAAATGAATGAGAATCTCTTTGCTCCTCAGGGTTATGTCAAGACATTGAGAGCTGAAGCAAGGACAACTTTTACAAGCCTTTTTCTTGGGCATTTAGAGTTCTGAAATCCTGACTTCCAGCATTCACACCACCTTTTCCAAGCATGTTCTTCAGCAGGAAAAATTCCAGCATTCAAAAGATACAGTTTACTAAGATACAGCATGAGGTCTGTGAAAGGAAGAAGTCACGGACACAACAGTTCAAAGAACCTGTCTCAAGCAGTATGCATAACAGACTAATGGTGCACCATTCATTTTCAGCCTGGAACTGGTCTCTATGTATGTCATTACCTGTTAAGTTTTTCTGACTGCAGCATTAGAAAGAACAGTGTAATTATAGTGCACATGTATCTTCAATAACATGTATTATTTACCAGCCTCCAACACATAGCTTCTACAAACAGTGCGTGGAAATTGTTAAGGATTATATGGAAATATACTAATTATTAACTGTGCCTGCTGAGGTCCTGTGACAAAACCCCAGTTGCGATCACTCAGAAACAAGGTTTTAGAAACGGTTTCACCATCTAATACATACAGGCTTCTGTTAGCAGAAGCTGGGTATTAAACAAAAGCCTTAATCCTTGCTGAGAAAAGGAGATGAGGATTCCACATTGACTTCCCAACTGCTGTTCCTGGTTCCAAGCAGAAGGTTTGCAGCAACAAACTCAAATTTATCTATCCAACAGGAAATCCAAGTCAAATGTAAGATAGCACACAAAAATATCCCCACCAATTCAGAAGCAATGCCTTTGAAATGAGAAGTGGACACTTCAAATTAATTTGGCCTGCACAGAGAAGTGCCTTTTTAGACAGCAATAGGGTGTCTAGACTCTCATTTCAGCTATGGAAGTTCTGGAGCAAAGTGATTTCATAAATCTATAGTATGCATGCAGCCTGCATTCAAAGTTTCATGGGGAAAAAAAGAACACAACCAAGTTATGTGTTCACTTGTTAAAAAAAAAGACAAAGCATATACCTGCCATGCTTTTCTGCACAGCTAGGGACAGCTTATCATCACACATCAGATAAGGTGGTACACTCACTATAATGTGTTTAACTCTCTATCCAATAAAACCCTCCCTATGTGGTATTTTTAGGGAGGAACTCAACATTTGCGGCCCTGCTCCTGGTTAACCTAAGAATCAGGGGGCATCTCCTTGTCAGCTGTGGCGTGCAGTTCCTGAGTACGCCAGCCGCAGCACGCACCGCGCACGGGCCAGTGTCACAGCTCATTCTGGAAACCTCTACTGATTATGGGTTACATAAACAGTGGTTTATGGAAATGGGCAAATGGCCAAAAAGTCTGCGCTCATGTGGAGTAAAGTGCAGACCCTGTGCCTCCACCTCACCTCCTGCTCCGAGGGTTTCAGACACAGCCTGGCGTTGTATGTGTACATCAGCCTGAGGCCCTGAGTCTCCTGTACTGCTCCGTGTATGGTAATGCCACCGTTCAACCCCTGAGGAGACTGAGGGGCAACACCATTTTCATTACAGCATGCGGAGCATTTAATTTACGGGCAATATTCAGCATGGAACGGGGCCCTCGTGGGGCTGACGAGGTTCTGGCAGTCTGAGGCAGCAGCCAGCACCCACCACTCGGGCAGGACCCTCCCCCTGCTGAGCTGCACAGCAGCAGCCCCAGCTGCTGGCCATGAAGGCCCAACCTAGCAGCTTGAGGGCTCCAGGGCCATATCTTTCAGAAGAACTGCTGTTTTACATGTGGGGTATTTATTTTTTTCTGAGGAGACTATGTCCTCCTGACAGAAAAACAGTGCCCACCCACCGCAGCTGCCAGGCTGAGGCAGCAGCCCGAACAGAAGCGCTGCAGCCCATCTGTGCTGACACCTGCACCCGCACAGGCCTCCCAAGGGCTGGCATAGCTGTCCAGGCCGCAGGTTGCGACCCCCTGGCACCTGAGAGCTGTGGTGAATATCGTAGCTGCAAGCGTGCCCAGCTACAACAAGGCTTCAAACAAGTTGCCTTGTGAGAGGAGCTTGACAAGCACCGCAGTACCTGGGAACGAGAGCAGAACAATAACGTGGTACTGCGTGTTGCTCCCACCCTGCCTTAAGGCTGTGCGAGGGGAGCTGAAGCCTGAGTACAGCCTGGCACTGACAGACACAGGTAGCTCATGAGGTGAAGATGACCAGAGCCTGGTCTCTGCTTGGGACAGAAGAAAGAACCTTGCCCTGAAGCACTCCTGTGTAACAGGAAGAGAGCTCTGGAGTTGGGAAACAAAGGTGTGGGCCCTCAGGAAGTTCAACAAGGCCAAGTGCAAGGTTCTGCATCTGGGTCTGACACTGGAGGCAATCCCTAATATCAATACACACCAGGGGATGAAAGGATTGAGAGCTTTGGTACAGATCTTGTTTAAATTTTAATAAAAAATGGTAAGATCTTATTTAGCAGGGGTTGCCTAATAAATTGCTTGCAGTGTAACTGAAAAAAAACCCCAAAAAACCAGGAAGTATGAAAGATTTGCTTTATCTAAGTAAAGATAATGGCTCAGAATAGGATCCATTCATAATGAATAAGAACCATAAGATTTTGAGTGTTTCTGACTGGAAGCTTTGTTAAAACAGTGGTACACAATTCCTAATTACAATGATTATACAAAATAGTATAATAAATCCTATTAGACAAAAAAGTCAGGGTATTCTGTTTTTAAAATCCAATTTAGTCTAGACAATGAGAAAAGTGATCTTTTGTCTTTAATAAGTTGGGGAAAATAAACTGGATTTTAATTAGGAAAGAAGTATGATGAAATTAAAGCTCAGGAAAGAACAAAGCCTTAACAAAACTAGCTGAAGAGTGTTCTTTTAAAAAAGAAAAAAGTGTTTCTTTTTTTTAATTGTAAAATGAATTAAGGAGACCAAAGTTAAATGTTCAGCTGGATAGGTGCTCTAGGAGTCAACTGGGACATATCCTTTAAGTATTAGTGTATTCCATGGAAAGCACTCGCAGTTGCCTGTGCATGTACATAGGAACGATCCATGCCTCGGCTCTAGCATGGGCAGGAGGTGAAGATGGCTGGAAGAAGGGGGGAGTGATTTCAACAGGAGACATGACAAGTGGAGTGGGGCGGCACAGGGGGAAGTTCACCAGGTTGGAACAGAGTTAGACATGGTGTGACATTTTGGCAAAAAGCTTCAGCAAGGGAAGATGAAAGGAAGAGTGGTCACAGCGCCTGACCAGCAGCACAGGCTGATAAGGAGGGTGGCAGCCAGGCAGGTGTACTTATTTGTGCCTACATGTAGGCATGCCTGCAAAGCACAAGTTCTTGTAGAGCAGATCTCAGCCTCTTGCCCGACCAGCATTTCTGCTAACACTAGTGTCTTCGTCTGACCAGAACAGGACAAAGTAGGGTTGGAACCAGGCATATGAAGCTCGTGTTGCCTTTGGAGGAGGGGAGGAACAGAGGGACAGACAAAGGAAAAAAACCCCAAGGGGCAGAAACATTATTGGCTAGAAAGAAGAAAAACTCCTTGCTGAGATGCAATTCCTGCACTTCTGTGCCATCTCTCCTCCTATCACAAAAACTGTAGACCATAGGTATTCTCCAGCTGGCCGGCAACCTCTACTTTCTCTGAATACTTTCATTAGCCACAAAAGCAGGTTCTCTAGCATCTTAATTCACAAATGCTTTAACAACCCAGGCCTAAGGAGAAAAGGAAGGCAGGGAGGACACCTTCTTGGGCTTGCTAGGATGAGGGTGTGTAGTCCACTCACTCATGCTTTCCCAATTCTCTGCTCCTCTCTATCTGATAAACTTTGTATGCTTTGTGGAGGAGATAAGGAAATCAGAGAAATAAATCTGTCCAAAGAGAAACTGAGCACATCAGCAGCAGCAGGCATCAGCTCGTACCTATTCAGACTTTAAGCCTAAATATTTGCCTCTCCATCATGGCATCTTGCACAGACTTACAAAGCCAGGGGACCAGCTCCTGTTTCATTAAACAGTGTGTCCTTCCCTTTCTCACAGTACCCTTTCCAGACTGTATTGATTCAGACAACACATAATTAGTGCTGACTCAGGTTAAATACGGTCTCAAAACACACTTGCATTTTTCGTCTCATGCCACAAAGACAAACTGAAGACCCTTATGATTTTTACTGTAGCAATGTAAAAGTAGAAAAAAAAAAATCTATGTTTATGGAAGCTTTACAGTTCTACATGAATTAAATACCAACCTGAAGTAAAGCCTTTACTCATTTGGGCATCTGATAGCCTCTACAGACATTTTCAGAAATATACATTAGCTTAGAAATAATTGATTTATATTGTTTTAGAGAAGAGTCCTTGGAGTAAGGACCATTTGCCCTCAGGGCTTCAGAACTGCTTAGTAAGACAATCAAATAGAAGCAAAAGTCACACTTAAACTCTACACCCAGCAACTGAAAATGCAGAGTTACGTTTTCTTACATGCTTTGATTTCTTTATGGGGGGGCGGGGGGAAAAAGAAGAAAAAAAAACCCCAGAGCTTAAAGTGCCTTTTGTCCAGCTTGCATGGGTGGAGGCTCCTGTACCTACGGATTTGCTGACTTCAGTATTTTCCATGAATGCCTATTGACAAGTAATAATATTTTTCTGAGGGCCCAGTCCCGTGATCTCATTTCTATTGCCATACCGACAGGATTATATGTGCCCCCTTAGCTTTGTTTCTGCTAAAATGTAAAGACATAGTAAGAACAGGACTGCCCTGAAAACAGCTGCCACTGTCAGTTGCAATGTTCTTGCGTGGATGATTTCTGCCATTGAACACAAACACTGTCCAGGAAAAAAAGAAAAAGAAAAAAAAAAAAAAAAAGGGCAAAAAATAAAAAGGAAGACCAGCCACAAAAACAACACCTTGTAGCAGAAATGACACGTAGTTAGCACAGCATCCTGGCCTGCCAAGCTTCTGGTGCTAGGAGCTCTGCTAGAGGTTTTGCCTGCAGCGCCAGCACAGGCATTTTTGCAGTCAGTATTTTATTTTTTTTCCCAGCTGAAGCATACAAGCGGCTTTCTGCTTTGTCTTCTCTCCATTACAAGTCAGCCCGTTTTAATTTGCGCAGTTCTGATCTCTTGTCAGTGGTTTGTCATCACATTGTCTTCAGAATACTCAAGAAACATTAATGAAACACAAAAATGTGATAATTTGTGAAAATACAAGCTGTATTTGCGTAATTTGTGAAAATACAATTTGAGAAAGTACAAAGCACATTTCTTAGAAGGAAGGGAATATGTTTATGCTGGTAGTGATGCAGCAAGCACAACCAGTGATTTAGGAGAGTTCTGATTAACTGGCTCCTTTATACAAGCAAGTGCATGAAGCTTTCTGCTCGCCAGACATCAGTCGTCATCCTACCTACCAGCTCACACAAACTATCATCTTCTGGTGTTAACACCACCAGATGCATTAAAACACGTCCAAAGAGCAATTTTCATCTCTTCTGATGGGCCCTTCTCCATCAGCCATTCAGGAAGAAGCACTAGTGCAAACTCTCACACTGCATAGAGTTTATACGTTATAGCTCTGGGACATCCATGTGTTGCACTGCATATGACCAAAGAAACTGCTGGTTCTGCCAGAAACACTGAGCTTTGCTAATTCAATCAAAGCCTCTCATCTTCAGTGTGCCGCAACACTAGTGCTCACCTTCGTTAAAAAAGCTGTGCTTACTATGTTCCAGGTAATAAATGCAACTGGGACTGACATTCGCTTATGCGTGGCCCATTCATGAGATGCGAGCCTTTGCCATCCACGCCCATGATACCAAAAACAATGCATGCTCCGGTATCCTAACACCGGAGCCGGTGCTGTGAAAGGGAGAATGTTAAAGTAGCTGTGTGTGGTGAAGTGCTGTTCTTGCTTGAATACAGCTCAATGTTAAAAAAATTGCTGCTGAGAATGGAAAAGACTCTAACAACTACCCAGACAGGGTATGAGATGGGAAAGAACGGGGCCTCTACAAGGTCATACAGAGCGGGTGGCTGCTTGCTTCTACACTCATGTTTTCAGGACAAACCATATTTTGCAATATGAATTACGGAATACCCCATTTACTGTAAAGGACTGGATCCCCTTATATCCTCTATTAGGTTTCATAGAGGTTGGTGGTTTGGGTTGTAGGTAGGAAATGATTCTTTCAAGTTTCTGTATTCCTCAAGATAAGTCTTAAAAGAAAGTCCTATGACTTCCAAGACTAGGGGTCTGATTTGTCTGGTACCACCACTGTGCTGCTGGCCACCTCTATGTCTCACATCCGCACTCACTCATTCCCAGAGCCAAGCTATTACAACATTAGGTCTACATTTTTAAGCCAAGGTGTTTTAATTTTACCTCAAAATTCATCTCCAACTTCAAGTACACAGACTAGTTCCTTATTAGTGTTAAAATCAGTACAGCACTAATGGCTTGAGCAGAACGACCCCTATTGCCACTAGTTTAAATTTTTATAAGTTTGAGGCCAGAAGGAACCCATATGTAGGACTAGTCATACCTCTTCCATAACAGAGCCAGCTGAATTTCCCTCCCCAGGAATTGCTCCACCAGGAATGAAAGGAATCCAGCAGAATTTGTTTCAGCGTGGTTTGAAAAATTACTCCACAAAAATTAAAACATCCTGATCCTAGTGATCAATCCAAATCCTACTCAGATGCCTACTGCTTCCACACCCCCATTTTTCTTGAAGCCAGTTCAGGGCTGAAATGTGGTAGAATTTGCTAACATAAGGAGCATGCATGGTGACCAAAGGCAGAATATAGCTGCTGGATCATTGGATTTCTCTAACACATATTGATGCAACACATCAATAGGTTATTTTGCACTTTTCCTAATAAAATATTTAGTGCGCAAGCAATACAGAACTATTTCAAATTTGACAATAAACTGACCTGCCAAAAGACAAGAAAAATACAGGCCGTGCTAGGTAGTTGGCTGTACGTACGTCGCTGCTGTGGCTCACAGCAACGGAATTCTGCTACCTGAACACAGCAATCCTCCCTCCTCCTTAAGTAATTTAGACCTAAAAGATTACTTTCTCAAAGAAATATCTCACCTCCTCTTCTATCAGCCCTTCTTTTCCCTCCCACTAACCCCATACTGGCACATGCTACCCACAAGCATTTGAGAGCTTGCTTTACCTTCTCAATCATATGGCCTTACCCCATCCTCTTTAAGATTATCATTCATGTCTGACCCCCTCCCTTTGTTTTAAGGGCAAATCCTCACATAAATCCATACAGGTTTACTGAAATCTGAGAACCTTAATCAGATGAGTAATTTATGCTTTCTGTTTGCTTCTTCTGTCTTGTACCACTGATTCATGCTTTTTGAATGAATGAATCCACCCTGCCTTCTCTCATTCTATTTCTGAAGGAGCTTCCAGTATTTCTGGTTTACTGGTTGTTTTTCATCTACTTCAAAACCTCTTCTCCTAAGTCTCTTCATTTTGTTCAATCCTCTGTTCTACTAATACCCCACCAAAAAAAATCTGAATTATATGATCAATTTATTTATTTTTATTTCACTAAATATATATCATTACATAAATGCCTCATAGGAATTATATATATATAAAAGCTACCTTATAAAAAAATACCTCATGGAATATAATAATATATTGAATTTTTCCTTTAGATCCTGAGAAAATAAGAGGTACTGGAGAAAGAAGCAGCCTTTCTCCATTCTTAACGTGGGTGGTAGAACCGAAAGAAAATGAGAAATTCATCAATCTGGAAGAAAAATTTATTTGCAATCTTGAATGAACACACATGCTACCAGCAGTTATTTTTACCTAGCCCATCATTTTGTGGCTAGGAGAGGTGTACAAAATCTACTGAGAATTTTGGTTTTGGGAGATAATGGCTAAAAACTCTCATGTTTTAGTATACTGCATCCTATATAACTGACCATATAATGTAAATTATGCTCTCTTCTACAGCTCTGTCAGAGATAGAAAGCCAACATCTCAAATCAGCGTGTCGCAGAACACTTTTACAACGACCAGTAAATTTAGTTGCATATAGCTGGTGCACCCCAGGCGGGAAGCCAATAGAGCATCCCCCGCCACACACGCACAGTCAAGTCAAGAAGCATGGCATTCACGCACAGCTTAATTTTGCATCTGTAAACGTTCCCCAAAAACACATGCTGGGCGCTAGCTCTGAAATACTTTTAGAAGCAGTTTCTGGAAATACTGTGGCTTCAGTACATAACGTGAATTGGGCACTGTGATTACCTAAACCACAGGAAACGGTGCCTTTTCGAAGCTTAGAGCTTAAGCTGGCACAACTACTTTATGCAAAGATAGTATTTTTAAGGGTGGAGGTTGTTTACCTAAATGTTTCAAGGCACCAGGAGTTTTCCATTGTAATGAAGGATCTCTGTATTGGGGTCCACAAACATATAAGAAATAAAATAACCTCTGGAGGTTATTTCAATACACTGTGCTCTTCAGCTTATGTCAAATGTTCGCAGACTATGGGATTTAAAATTTGACCTACCAGAAAAACTAGCAGAGGTCAACATTTTTATTCATCCAACTATAGTGACCAGCACAGCAAAGCAAGTTAGGTACAGATAAGGATAAAAAGTAGTTCTTTTTCTCTTCTCTATCTGCCTGGAGGGAATGAAGACACCTACTTTTGCAGCTCCAATGCTAAAATCCTTTTTGCTTTCATGTGGTTACTGTGAATGTTCTCTGGAGTATTAAATGAGAGGAAGGCATTATAGTTTTTAACTTTGATGCCCCATTAAGATGAATATGCACCTAATGAGCTGAGAAATTACCATTGCTGCTTTTTTGTACTACTGTACAAGACTAGCTGATCAGGATGGGGGCATGCTCTTTGTGTTCTTAACCCAACAGCAATGAAAGTTAGAAGTTCATATTCAAACATATGTTTAATGCAGCAACAATAAAGGCAATAATAGCTCCTGCTATGAAAGAAGGACTAAAAGGGCTTTTTTTTTTTTTTTTTTTTTTTAAGAGCTGCAGTAACTATCCCTTGCAGTTCAGATGGATTTTGGCATAAAATTTAACGGATGTTATTTGTAAGCCAGCTGTCCCCATCAAAAATGTCAGCATTTAAATGTCTTATAACAATCAGCAACAAAAATAACCATCACCACTGAAACCACTGATTATTTTTGGGGAAAAAAAAAAAAGGCAGTTTAATAGCAATAATTGAACTCTATCAAAGCCCCTTAATGCAGTGACTTAATCCTGTAAGAATCTGAAATATGCCCTTGTTTCTCAGGTCAGGCTCCCTAAGAATGAAGCTGCAGTGACACAACATGAGAAAGTAAAGCCAATTATATCGCAGCATTATTGACTAATATTCCCTACCTGCCAACTGGAGTGTGGCAAGTCTTATTCATACTGTGATATGCGAGCATGGATATGAAGCTCTGTTTTCCCCTATGGGAAATCTTGTAACAAACAGTTGACAGAGCAACACACAATTTTGAAAGTAACAAATTAAAAATCTAATAAATATGATGCAAGTAAAGAACATAGGAATTTAGGCATTTTTGCTTTCCTTATCTTAGTGGAAAGGTATTATTTAAGGAATGAAGAGAGCACCACCATGCTGACACCTTCCCAAGGTTCATGTCCTGGACAGTTTCAGTCCCTTGTTAGTCCCAAAACTGTCTTAACATGTAAATCTACTCAGGTGGTGAAATGTCTGTGGGCCCGAGCCCAGTAACAGCACTGATACCCTCGCACAATTCAAAGCAGCAGTTTGCAAGATGCTGAGTAATTGTAACTTCTTCGGTAGCTCCCACAGGCCAGGAGCTCTCTTACCCAGACCTACATAATGGCTACACTACGTTCTTGTAAACGAAGCCGTAGGGAAGTAAGCACATCTCAACAGTCGTTCCCTCTGCTCCTGCAAGCATTCACTTGCAATGCTCACAAAAGTCAAGGTGGTGGGTTTTTTTTTGTGTTTTAATCAAGAAGAGGTTGCTCTTCTTGTATGCCCCCTTTAGCCTATGGCAGAGGTGACAGAAGAACAAGTTTCCTAATATTTCCCTTAAAAAAAAAAAAAAATCATCAAAATCCCCAGAAGATTCTGTAACTTTCTAGGGAAAAGAACAATGGAGGATTTATCCCTGCTTTTTCTCCTTCTAAAAGATTCACTCCAACATTTTGCAGGAGTATTTTCCCTTTGATAAAAAAATATTACTGCAAAATGTGGTTCAAATAATTATATATTTACCTAGCTCTAGGCCACTGATTCTTGTCTTTCACTAACACTTATGCTAGCCCTAGACTTGCTCTTTGAATTTTGGCCAGCCCCACTGGGGGACTCTGGCCACAGGACTACTCCACGGTGTATAGTCAGTCAGAGCACCACCTCTCGGTGGGCTTGCCTGGGGAGAGATTTGGAACATGGCTTTAAGCCGTGTGTGCAATAGTACAGAAGAGGAAAACACTGCTCCTGTTAACGATGGCTCGCCGGTTCGCGTGGCCGCAGTGCCCACGTCAGGACCTGCTCACAGCCTTGCTTCTTACGAGCCACTCTGCAGCCACACACTGGTGCGCAGGGAAGAGAAAATCTCAGGTGAGCTGCAAATGGTGGCAGAGGCATAAGAAGCTCCTCTCCTGCAAACACAGCACCCTGAGCTCTGTCTACGCAGCAGAGGAGTGCAAGCAAGCTCTGCTCGTTCAGGGCTTCTGAATTCCTTGTCACACTAACTCCTGCCACTCGCCGCAGCAATCAAAAGGAATCCCACGGGGGAATCCAAACAGAGGAAAGTATTTTCTAGAGAGAAAAATCACATAGATGGAAGGGGAGAGGAGGAAGCAGCATGTTCAGGGTTGTATTTAAGCTGTGATTCCACTGTGAAGATGAGACCTGGCAAAATCTCACTTTCACACAAGTAATTTGCATCCCATATGCACTCAGTCATGTCAACTGGCTGCACAGGAAAAATTAAGCATGATTATTGCTTAATTATCACAAGATCTGTGCAGCTAGAGATCAGCAATAATCCCACCTGATGCATCAAAAATGCTAAATAAGGATTAAACGGTCATGAATTATTTTAAGTAGAAAAAAAATAATAAAAAACCTGGGTGCATTTTAGATAGTTACAATATTCATAGATTTTTTTTTTATAGTTTTCTCAGCTGTCTTTCTTTCCCAATTAATGGCAAAATAGAAAAGAGGAAAAAATAATGGAAAAAGGAAAGAGAATTCAAAGTGTGAGATTTTTCAGTATGTATTTAAAAGCAGTAAGTTTCAAGTGAAAAAAGGGAGAATTTTCAAGAAAAACTTCATCTCTCATCTAATTTCAGACTATTTTAACTGTAACATTTCAGTGTGCATAAATTTAAGTTCCAGCGCGTGCAGCTCCTGAGAAGAGTGCCACAATCATGGCTATAATCTGTTTCACAGACCTATTACTGTTTTGCTACAGGTGACACAGTAAAAAAGAGCAGAACTCCATTTTATTGCAATTTACTGGACTACCGTGGAGAAGGAGAACAGGAAAAAGGGCACTTAATTCAGAAAATGAGCAAAATACCCATGAAAGTCGCAAGATAAGTAGCAAAGTCACAGACCCCACGTCAACCACTTCCAAAACCATTCTTCTAAGTAACAGTATGCCTTATAAATCAGCTTAAGATTTATTAAAGCCGTTCAAGAATGTGAAAGAAGAAACAACAGCCTTTGAAGAAAATTGAATTATTTTACATTGCCAGTGTTCTGAACTTAGGAAGGTTAGTTTGTTATTAGGGATTTAAGAAAACCTGCTTTGTACTAGTCAGCATGGGGAGATAGAGCAAACACAATTTAATAAACAAATCCACTGGAACATGATTATTTTACTACCCTGCTACAACATGATGAGTCAGAAGGCATAATTTCCTTACACCACTTTATAACAGACATTAGATCAAAAATGCTGCTGCATGCATCCGTGTTAATGTGCAATGATTCTGCTAAGTACCTCTGTGTAAGAAGCCTTCAACGGCCACTAGCACTCTTCTATCCCCAATGGCTCGCTACAAATCATCTCCTGCACCACAGCGCAAGGCTAGAAGCTAAAAAAATGAATACACCAGTAATTTCTTTTCGACAGTGATTTGACACCCAGCTGATGGAAGGAGCTAACCATGTAACCTCTGCACCGTAAGTTCTGCTAAAAGAAATTCTCTCAAAACACCCATGGGGTTATGGATTCATGCTAATAGCAGCAATAGGATAGATGATAAAATTATGGCAGTGTAGAAATGCTCTCTCAATTAATTTCTCATCATGTTAAGGCCATTATCATTGGATGTCATCTGGCGAAATGGAAAAGAAAAAAACAAAACGCAGAAGCCTTCGATACCTCGGAAAGTTTCACTCACTTAGCACATGATATAATTGCAGACCAGCCTCTTAAAATAGTTTACCTTCAGATAAAGCTTTAATGATATTGATTTAAAGCACTGACAGGCAGATTTGCTTAAAAAACATAAGCATAGGTAGAAGGAAAAGAAACAAGTACACAGCCCAGAAGCAAAGCTGGCAGAGATTTTTCTCTCCTCTCCCCCAAAAGGGGTTGATTTCAAGATTTCTAGATGTCAAAAAGAGCTTTTTCTTCAAGCAGATTTCAACACAAAGCTCACAGATTGTTGTTTTACAGGTCTTTGTATTATACCACCCTGTGTAGTGCAGCTGTTTCTCCGAAGAGAAACAGCTCTTCTTAGCTGTTATCTGCAGCTTTTCTGTGGGAAGACAAGGAAGTTTAGGAAACTATGGACAGGAAGCAACACAATGTAACGTCTGTGGGAGGGCTCTCACTTACATATACACAGAAAAATACATACCCACATATACCTGAGCGTATGTATGCCTTTATGTATGGAGGCATATATATTGAAATACACACAAATGCACAGCCACATGTAGAAATTAAATAGAAACTGTTCTTATTTTGGCAAAATGAAGACTCCATCAGAGGACAAATCAGCCAGGTTTTATTCTCTTTTCTTCACAAGCTTGCTGTCTGCCAGCTTTGTCACTGCCTTCCCAAACCCAGACCCTACTGTGCATCAGCACAAAGCAGAGATCTTGGCAGTGGTGAGTGCAAGTGGCAGAGGGGCAGCGCTGTGGGGCAGTTGAGCCGTGCGCAGAAGAAGAGATCGACGGTGTGTGGAAGATTCCTTCTGTGTGTCGATCTGGAGACATGATTTCCCCTACTATAATTAAGGTATGAGACATACGATTAAGAATTAAAACTCATCCTAAGAGAAAGTGTGTGCCGGGAAGCAGTGAGTAGGAGAACATTTACAGTAAGACAGGCAGCAAGAAAGCAATAAGCTGAAGCCGGCTGGAAGGGTTAAAGACTCTCTGTAACATAGGCAAAGAAAAATCTACATCCTCTTACATAAGGAAGCGGACAGAATCCTTTGGGCCATATTTTTGTCTGCACCAGTTTTGAAAAGGTACAGGACATATCTGGGAGGGATTCCATTTACAATGTGATTGCAACCGTTTTCTCGATACGCACATGCAACTACTCATTGATGCACAGAGCAACCCAGGCAATTCTTATTATAAGGTCAAATAATATAATAAAATATTATAAAAAGTAAAAATTCCTCTTAGCTGTAAGAGAAACTGCTATGAGCCCTAACATTCAGGGGAAAACTTAAAGGCTGATACACATGAAAATGTATCACAAGGTGCCTCAGACTACCGTCCCATGGCTGGGTTTCAGCTGCGTAACATCAAGAGACAACTGCCTCTAGCTACTCAACACCAGCCCAGCAGAATTCAGAGCCTACCAAGCTTGTAACTGCTCCCCTTCCCTTTCCATACTGTCACAACAATCTGCATGACATTAATATTGGAAACAGGAGTTTCCACTAATCCAAAGTATTTTGACATAATTGTGTAGGCAATCATGCAGATCTAACAGGGTGGTGTTTCCAGCAACATCTGGAATAGGGCAGGGCACAGTTTGGTGATGTTCTGAGCATGAGAACATCTTCCAGCGTGGTTCAGAAAGCACTAAGAAAGATGACTGAACTCTAATCCCAGATTTCATTGCTCTGAATAGAAGCAGGTGGCCAAATGAAAGACTGTCCTTTAGCAATGGTTTCTACTGCAAATAAATCACAAACCAAACTGTACATCAAATTACAAACAGTTACATTTAGATTTGAATTTGATTTACTTTTTTTTTCCCCCCTCAAGCATTACAAGAAACAGCTCTAAGCACAGCTGGCATCTCAAGAAACTTCAGGTGGAGAAAAAGCATTGCTCTCTTTGTAGAGATCGTCAAATAACTTTCAAAACAGGAAAACATACACCATCTTTCGGAAACATCTGCTTCTCAGCTTGCTTGTGCAGCAAGTGTTGCCATTACTGACAGCAATGTAGGAGATGATTTGCTCTTTTATGTCTGTTTCCACTCCCCAGAAGGAAGGATCTGGCAAAGGGCCTTGACTGACACCCCCAAGACTCAGGCTTCCTTTGCCCAGCGTGGTGGTGGCCTGGCACTACCCCTGCAGTTGCCTCATTCCAGTCTTCCCCTGCCTGAAGGGATTAAACAGTGGCAGCAAAATAGATCTCAACCTTATTCCTTGGGCAGCTTCTTTGTTTCAGCTGCCAGCATCTATAGCACCACTGCATTAAGGAATATCTGTTCTCATTTAAATTGGCTGTTTTACACAGCAAAATGGAGAAATGTAGACTTTATGTCTGCATCAGGGGCATCTTTAGCTTTGAAGACTGTGTAAGTCTTTCAAGCATCTCTGGATGTCAGCCATGTGAAACTGTAAGTTACTGTCTGGGGCATGTTAATAGTTTTATTTTAAAAAGTGTAACCTGTAACAGAAAAAGCACCTTCCTTTCTCTCTCTCTACAAGAGCAGAGGCATTTAGATATAAATGCAGCCAGGAATCACTGATAGTAGGGGTGGGGAAGCTCACACTTCCACCCTCCAAACCCCCTTTAGCCTTCATGTCACAGAAAGAAGACAGTGCAATTTTCCCAACAATAGTGGATCATCGCTATGTTCCTTGCCATAGCCATTGATGTGCAATTCCAGCTTTTAGAAAGCTAGATCACTGAAAATGCCTACAGCTGCTCTCTATCTGCTTCACTTCAATACGCATTTGGTTTGGAAATCTGCCTTTGTAGCTGGTTATATAACTTCTTTTTAATCCTAATTAAAAATATATATACCACTGAACCACCTCACAAATGACCTGTAATGCCCCTTTGTTTTGCAAGGCAATTTCAACCACCTCCGGTAGCCTCAAATTTGACTTATAGTTTTCGTCTGAATATGTAAATCCTGTGGAGAAAGTGATGGTGTTGACTTTTCCACTTGACAGGACTTGGGCTTGAGACACAACTGCAGTTCAAGTGCAGGTGGCAGTGGCAAGGCTCTCAGTCACGAGTTAGCAGCTTCCCAAGGATCCAGAGAAGATCGCTCCATACCATTATTATAACAAAACACCGTGAAACTCTTGTTCCATTATAACTGGAAGGTTTTGGCATTTCACCCTAATTCTGAATGGACAGTTTCTGAAAGCTCAGAATGTAACATAGTCAGCATTCAGTGTCCAAGCCCAGATACATAACATCATTCAACGTTAGCCTTCACTGAGTGGTCAGAACCAGTCAAAATAGAAGAAACAGACAAAAGTACAATAAGAATTTAATGTTTATTACTGGGTAGACTCCAGCCCTCTGACTCCCTGCTGTGGAACTGGCAGGTTTGTTAAAACCTCATGAGACAGGTGAGGTACAGAATTATACAAATTCCTTATAGGGTTTGACAAGTCCATTACACCTTTGATGTCTTTAACCTTGTACTAGTTCATTGTACGGAACTTATGTCAAAGCAAATATTCCAGAATAATTGCCTGATAACGTTTGACTGCTGTGGCAACGCTGCGGAAGATACAGTCCTACATTATTCCTCCAGCCTGCAGATGACAGTACTTTGCTGTAGGAGATTGAGGAGATAAATTAAGTGGAAACTGATGCTGACATTTTCCCAAAACTAAATTGAACAATTTTTTTAATGATTAATAGCTGAAATCACTTTTGATCTGCAAATTTTTAATTATTGTTTGCTTCTATATTGCAGTCCTGACAGGGAATGGAAACAAAGAGTACAAAACAGCAAGAGACAACCTTATATTCTGCTTTCATTAGGGACAGAAACTTCTGGAATTTTCCAGAGGACACTTTCTAATGCTTAGTTTTCTGGACAAAAGAGGTCTGCATTGCTCCCTGACAGGCCCAATAAGCAATAGCATGTTTGTAGGCTCCCTTGATTGCCAAAAGAAACTCAGTGAGAGCCTCAAGCTCACACAGGTATGTGGAAGAAAAGAGCAACTGAGAATCATGTTGCCAATTGCTTGCTGCTCCCCACAGAGCTTGCTGTAACAAAAAAGTGTTTCATTTGTGGAGCAGCTGTATTCAATCGCTGCATAGTGCCTTTTGCCCGGGGTCCAGACTGGGGTTGTTCTGATCGGATTGGATGACATGGCCATCACAAACACAATATAGGTATGATAATAATAACAAAGTCCTGAATAAAGGAAAAGTAGTAGTAGATGGTTTGCTAAGAGCTGCTAGAAAGTGGTTCTATGGGAGGGCTGCTTAAAAAGCAAGAGGCATACGCAGATAGTTATAAAGTGAGCCGTCTGCTACCACAGATGAATCCCTAATCATCTGAAGTCACTGCCATGCACTGCAGATTGCTTGTTAAGTTAAAAAGGAAGAAGAATTACTCTCTATGACTACCTAATTTTTTTAATTAGCAGCAGGCTAACCTGAAGATGCCAAACTTGAGTGCCCGACACACCAAACTTGAGTGCTCATGCTATCTCAAACTTTTTTTCTCCCTAACATTCCAGATAATCAAAGTAGGATGAACCTACCCATAAACCTGCAAACATACCTTGGCTAACATCATAATGTATACAATGCACAAATAATATGGTGTATTCTATGTCACATTTTAAATATTTAAAATAGTAAAAGGTGATGACAATTTCCCTGAAAAGACATTCAATAAAAATCAGTACCAAACGGGGTATCTTATTTGAAGAAGTGCAACGGAATTAAAGAGACGTGACTGAATATTGCACCCCTAGGTACTTGTTAAGGTCTTGGTCAACTGTTTTATCCTGATACTGCCATTCTCAACCAAATATCCCAAAGCCTCTGTACGCTGATTTATCACAGAAACACAGGATTTGTAAGACCTGCATTACCTTTTGAGGCAGAGAAGTATTAACATCCTCAGAGTACAAAAGGTAACATCACACAACAAGGGAAGAGTGAAGATAGAAGAAGCTGGAGTTTACCTTTCCTATATGCTTTTGAGAAACCCCATGTCCAGCCCCACATGCTTTATTCAAGTCAGAGGAAGAGGAACATATAACAAGACGACAGTCCTGTGCACTAATTACTAACACATGTACCTCTGCTCTCCTCTAACAACAATTTGCTGTCACATCATTTAATCCATTTTTAAGCCTTGATTAAAAAAAAAAAAAAAAGGAATCTCTAAACCTAGCTTCCCCAGCCTACGCGCATCTAATGTACATCAAGTCGGAACATGGCTTTTTTGTGTTATCTGAATTTGCAGTGCTGCTTTCATATCTCTCAGATTATGTCACTGCTGAATTCAACTTTCTATATAAAAATCAGAGCCAAAGGCAAACATCTGGAGACACACCTACCAGTCCTGGCTCTCAAAACCCTTAACAAATTACCTGATGATGCTGAAGAAGTATTTAGTAAAAAGATTAAATGCAGCAACAAAAAATGAAATAAACATCTGTATTCAATCTTGAAATGCTTCAAGTTCCCATACATCTCCCCAGTTCCTAAAAACACTCCTTGCCAAAGGCCTTTCTGATTAATAGCCTGGAATCCCCTTCTGTGGCTCCAGGGGAAGGGGAGTGGATGTACTAATCTATTATCCACCTGTCTTTGTATTATGTAATACAACACTTATTTTATCCAGGAAGATTCATCACCATTGACACCATAATAATCACAGTTTAACTTGCATACCAATGAACTTGTAATGCTAACCCTAACTCAATCTGGTAACCAGAGTCAGATTTCTTTATCAAAAGCTAAACAGGAAATTTCTAATTCTTTCCTAAGCAGGATTTAGGAAAGTCTTTTATTGTTATAAATCCATAATAAACCTAAACATTAAAATTACAAATAACCAGTTAAAAAAATAACCTTTCTGCTATGCTACTCTGCACAATGAATACAAATAGACAGAATTTATTCATTCTCCACCAACAAACACACTTTTATGTGGTTTTTGTAAGGTGTGACTGTCAGCTTAGTCCTTCTGACGCAGGACTGGTACACAATTAGACCTTCCACCTGCCATGAGTCTAGTGCAGGTTGATGTAAGAGTAGCAATTGTGACCTGGGTTACACCTTAAGGACCAGCTAGGGTTTGAATGAGAAAGAGCCTACCTCAAACCTGGGGATATGTCAGACTGTATAGAAGACTCCAGAAACGACTCTGGAACATGGGAACAAGGGGAGGGACATTTTAAAGAAGCTCAGAGCATTTTTTTCCACTCCTGGGGGAGAAGAAATTTCTGCAATTGTGAGGTCCTTCTCTGGTATGAAGACAAATATTTGAAGTGACTTCCAGTGGCACACAATTTGGGACTAGGAAATCCTAGGCTCCTGTGCCTTTCATTCATTTGTGGATAAGCACTGGCTTCCTCTGGTTTCTGAAACAAAATGTGGATTGACAACATCAGACTAAATTCCAATCTTTCGTCTTATTTTAAACATTTTACTTCAAAGAAAAGGCATATATATATTTAGGAGAATATTTTGCCACAATAAGTTTCCACTGCTGCAGGAACATATCTGTTCATGTTCAAATCATGCATAATTGACAGTTTTTGACCATGTTTTCCAAGAAAAATTCCCCTAATACACATGTGGGCTAGGGAGAAAGTATCCCATCTGCTGACTGACTCTGCAGGCATCTGGTGAGTATTGTCTTTTCCTGTGCTTAATTAGCTGTAGAAGCTGGCATAGCCAGCAGGATGAAAAATAATGCTAGTGCTCAAAGAAATACTCCTATTGTTCTTCTTCAATCACTTTGAATGTAGGCAATGCTAGCATAGCTGTCCTGCAGCCATTCGACTTCAGATGACTTCTGTTTAGCTGGAGTATCCTACCTAGGACTCCGGTATGGCAAAGGAAGGGCATAATATGTGACTGAATAAAGACATACTTTAGAAGTACTGTAAAACAGCAACCTGTCAAGCAAGCCTACCAAGAGTATAAAGTTTGAGGTTTCAATAATTTAATATTCTCTTTCTTCTTTGAGCATTACTGTTACTGGTGAAGGTATTGATCCTATATTCTTTGGATGGGGCTCCACATTAGGCTGATCTTGCGGATTAAGCAGTCCCATTGTTGCACTGCACGTTTGAGAAAGAACCTGTAGAACTTGCATTTCAAGAGATGAGCTTGTTCCCTGGAGTTTGATCTCAATAATCAGTGTGCATTAAAGAGACTGACAGGACTACCGTGCACAAATTTGTATTTGGGAGCAGCAGGTGCAACTTCCCACTGAAATTAGAGATCTGACTCTAAAAGAAAAGAATATTTTTGTGACTCTAAAATAAGCCTTCTTCCTTGGTCCACTAAAACCAGTTTTCAGCTGCTGTGAAAAAGTGAGCACTGTAACTAGCTGCTACAAATTTTTATCAAGTTTTAATTATGTGAAACTGAGTGTGATTTTATTAGGCGGGGTCTCAGGCTACGGAAAAAGTGATTTAAAGCTTTATTAGTTAAAAAGTACATGATCATATCACTGATGTTTTGACAAATTTTGGATATTCTAAAGATATTCTAAAGATTCTGGGAAACACTCAATGCTTTGGAGACAGGCCAGAGAAATAACGTGATCTAATCAATAAGTAGTCAAAAAACATCTCAGCATGGCATTAGCAGAGAAGCTCCCAGCATTAACTGTGTCCCAGAAATACCTAGATGTCAGGCTGCTTCAGTAGGACTACACACATCCACTGCCACCTGACACTGAAATTCTTAGTGAAGACCAAATGTATGGTACATATCTATACTTCATACTTGCAAATATCCCATCCCTTAAAGTGATATTTATATCCATACCAGAGATTAAAAAAACCAACAAACCAAAATACTGTTTCTCTGTCTCTCTCACCAACCTAGCCAGTACACAAACATGCTGCAAGTCAAATACCCCGAGGTATAAATCCTGGGGTTCCTCAGAAGACAAGATTGCTTGCCACTCAAGTATGCAGTAGTGTCTGTCCTGAGCCAGTTTACTTCTAATAGTCCTACACAGAGAGCAACAAAATCATTATTCTCAAAGCAGGTTTTCTCTCTGGTATATTGTGCAGATGGAAATCACTGTATAAACTGCGGGAGAATGAGGGAGGAAGTCACAAGACAGAGGTTTTTGCTCTAGAAGTAGATTTCTGGTTTGTACTAACATGCCACCCTAAAATGCGCAAAAATTTGGATCATGAATTATTATTTACTACTCTGATATTCGACTTCCTTCTAGAGCACTAAATTAACGTTAATAATGTATGTACATGCAGGTGACTTTATGCCCCAAATGGCACTATTGGCACTATTCTGATGTGTCTGTCTACAGATATATGTATTTGCAGTACAACAATTACATCATTGTGTCAAATTATGTTATACTGGAAACCAGTAATAGAATCTGAATCAGCAGAATCTTCATTTGTTTTACTGCACTTGTGGATAGAAGGGCTTTCTTCCAAAGTATCAATAGTTCAGCAAAAATTCCACCCAAGTGACAAGCCAGAGGTACGAATTCGTCTTTTCTCTGAGGTGGACCAAGGACTTGAGCCTGCTCTTCTGTCGACCTACTAAGTGCCCCAGGCACAAGCGGGTCTGCTTCTGAGTGATACCAGCTTTAACTAAAGCTGAAAGGAATACTACATCGTCAAAAACCTCCTACGGTTGGCTTTGAGGAACCATTTCCCATCCCCTTCTCTTTTTTTTGAGGCAATGGCAGGATGCCATCACCAAGTTAACTGCACGGCCCCATTTCAGTTCTGCTAGTAATAACTGAATTAAAAAAAAAAAAAGAGTACTAATAAATTAAGTAGTTAAATTAATAAAAAGTATTTCCCCTAACTGCAAACTTTACTTTGACTATCCCAGCTCCAACAGTTATTTCTGATTACATCTTCAGCTGTAACCTGAAAAAAATAGTGTTATATTTTCCATACAGAGCAAGGTGTAGTTAGTTGCCTTCGGTCTATTTTTTATAAGATCACAGTAATAAGTATCAGGGAAGTAATTACAGCAATTAGAGAGTTTATTTGTTGTCTTCCTGTTACAGTGCTGTCAAGTCTAGTCCTTTCTAGCCAAAAGAAAACATTGCCTGCATCCATACAATATACAAAGATTCACATGCTGGTTGAGTTTTTTAAAATCTATGCACAGCCAGTGCATGTTTTATAATCTTTCAACTCCTATTAGTCACCTGGGCCTGAACAAGCATTCTGCAGTATTTTAACATCAAGTCCAAGACAAAACTGTCAACAGGACAGTCAGAACTATATTGCTCCTTCCATAAGCAGTCACATTACACTTGATTTTTACTATTACAACAGTAGAATATTGTGTTTGCTTGATACAGGAATCATTCAAATTTATATTGAACAGTTACACCTATCTAGAACACCACCACCTGACGTGGAAAATGTCACTGTCAGTTGCATTAGAGGAAGACAGTGAATTCCTGAGAAAGAAAGAGAAGTGGATGTTAATACCACTCATGAAACACATACCTGTAAATGTAGATACTGGTATGTACAGGGAGACTGCTCAGATACCACGTGCCTTTATGGACACACTTCTCAGAAAACAGTGCAACCCAACAACATATTTACATGGAGCTGGGGCTTTCCACGAGGGGTTTGTTCCATCCCCCTGCAGCAAAGCGCAAGGTTGTGCCAAGGGTGTTCCCCCGGCTGCCCTGAATCCTTCCCCTGTGCCACTACGAGAGGGACAGAAGCTGCTGCTAAGCTTAGAGAGAAGAGCAGAGCCTGACCCTTACCGAAACAAGACTGCACGGGAGGTCTGGCCTCACACCGCCTAGGGAGAAGCCGTGGCTGCTGGGAAGGGGCAGAGCACCGCAGCACCGGACTCGCCCAAGACCTTTTAGTGAGAAGGATGCCGTACTGTGTTTAGTATGAAGCTAAGAGAGATGCAATACGCTGAAAGCCCTCCCCACCCTCTAAAAGGAAAAGAAACTTTGTCACTTTTCTGTTTAGAGCTTCCTGGTGGTCACAATGAAGATTGCCATCACAAATGGGTTGCTCCTTTCCCTTGCTCAGCATCCCACTGCTACCCAGAAGGTAGATCAAGTCTTATCTGCCACTCTCTCTGCAAAAACTCAGCTTGGGAAAAGTATTGCCAGTAATGGGACCACAGGTTTGCTGAGAAGAGTCAACATCAACCTAATGAGGATTTCCCATTCAACCACATAGCTCTAGACACATGCCAGGATATAGATGAGGATTTGTAAATTATTGCCCCCCTCTCCCTTAACTGGCCTGTTTAGCCAGTAAATATTATAGCACTAATTACACAGCATGTTTTTTCTGTCTGCAGAATTAGTAAGGTTTTTCACATGTCAAGCATATTTCACCTGTAGTCTTAAAGGCTGGAAAGTTGATACCAAATAAAATTAAAACAAAGCAAATTGAGGAGTTTGCCATGAGGGCTCCTCGGCTCAGCCATTCTGTCTTCCAGGTCAGCCCTTGTCTGGACTTTTTTCCACCTCTGCCATTTTAGAGCATGTTTTGACCAGTCCTGTAGGGCTCTCGCACCTCATCTCAGCACAGCCCAATGTGAGAGATGCCTCTGTCAAACTTCCCTCTGCCCAACCCTCCAAACCCCACAGTCACTCAGACCCAGCACACCGAGTTATATCTGCTAGTCCAAACCCTCTTAATAGCTTTTTAACATTGTGTACCAGCTCTTCTATTTTCATCAGAAACCTTAACATTCATCTTTGCTGTCTGGAACAGCTCAAGTATCTTGAAACATTTCTCCCTACACAATCACCCTTCAGCGAGGGGAAAGAAATAACATACTATAGAGCCTAATCTGTTACCAACCGTGAGAGGTGAGTACCTTTTCTTTCCCAAACCCTGCCACTTCAGATCTGCCCTTTTCCAGAGTTAAAAGCCACCAAGAAGAGCTAGGTGTATTTAACCTAAATAAAATTAAGGGCTTCTCTTCTGCCGTGGACAATATTTTCACTTACAAAGATACAGCAAATACATACTATCAGGGAAAGATTTAATCAAAGTGGAAAAAATATAAATTCCTTTCTATTTAGAAGATGATTCTTGAAAGCTGTCAAATCTAAATTGGTTTTACTTGGCTTTTGGCCTTTCCTGCAACAAAGCACCTGAATCCAGAGGCCAGTTCAGTATCTTGTGTACAAGTGGAAAAGTTAACACACGTACCCTCTGAGCACTTTACAATCAACTCTTTGGATCTTCAGAGAAAGGAATAGGCACAAGATACAGATTACAACACCAGGAAGAAAACCCAGACCAGAATGAAGGTCTTAGATCTGACAGATATTTAAAAGGCTGTAAGGAGGACTAAGCTGCACTGAGGATTTCAGTACAGTGTAACAGATTTTTTTCCTCCAGGGAACTGTGGGAAGCTGTGCCCATGGGAGTACCGGCAAGGCCTTAACACACAGTGCTCTCTCGAAGTGTTTGGACTGTGCTTATGCCAAGCTCTGGACAGTAACAGTGCTCTAGACAACCCAGTGCACACTATGGAAAGAATTCCCACACAACATCTAAATGGCATTATGTTTGATGCCAAGCATTTCAAAGCTCTCACCACAACTCAAATTGTGGCATGGTAAGGTAGGAAAAAGCCACCCCACACTCACTGCTGTAGTTTTCATGCTAAAAGATACTCTGTACTCAGAATATTACATATTCTGTAGTTTCAATAATTCAGAATACTACATCATTTATGCAGAGTGATTTAAGTCTACGTTTGATTAATGCGAGAGGATGGTTATAAATATAGTTAGTTTAATTAAAACCTTTGGCTAGACCTTTAGAAGCAGACATCTCACCTCTTTACAGCTATGGAAATGGTAAATTTCAACACATACCTATACAGAGTTATGTGCATACATAAATCTGTGTATGGCCTAGGTACTGAAGTTCCTAATCTTCTCATACTTGCGTGGAAATAAAGTATCTTTGAATATCTACAGGTTCCACAAGTTTGTCTAAATTTTGATACATTTCTTGAAAGGAATGGAATACTGGAACAAAACACCTCATTTTACTGCACTAACTATAGATGCAGAGAGTCAGATCCTCTAAGCATAAATCAGCATAAATCTATCGAAGATGGTGCTAATGGAAATAGTGATTTATACCAGCTGAGGCTCTACCCAATACCATTTAGAACTGCTTGTAAAGACTTTCAGTGCCAAACACTGCCTAGGTTTAATTGCTCAAGCAGTCCTGCTAATTTTAATTGAATCAATTCTTTAAATTGAGCAGGATTTAGCCTGTTGTCTTCTTGTATGATTTATGCATAATGATATCGTTCTGCAAATACATCAAATAACAAAATAAACACTGATCAATAGGAACAGAAACATGTATTTGTTTCTTTTTGGAGACAGAGAGTTTATAGCTTGTATTACCTGTAATTTGTAGTTTATAACGATAGCACTTCGTTCATACAAACTTCTGTTAATGTGCGAGAGAGTAATTTGGGTGAGTTAGGAAGGAGGCTGTTTAAAAATACAAACATCCACAACTTCTCTTCATTTCTACATGTTTTCTTCCAAAATGATTCACACCTCCTTTTCTAAAGCTATTTAGCTTATGCACATTTCTTTAGCAGCACTGAGTTCCTACAGCTATGTTGCTTCTGAAACTTTACATTCTTATGTCAGAAAAAGGCTCATTAGCTACACTGAAATAAAAACTTGTACTCTGAGAGACTGTTCCCCAACAGCAACCGCAGTTACAGGGCAACAGCTTAAATCATCTTTTAAATACATACTACTCTTGTCTCTCAGCTCCTTTTAACTTGGGTTATGCATTTTTATTCCTGGGATGCTAACCTTGAATTGTATGCATGAAACAAAACAGAAGTGCATAGCAAACACTTCCTACTTTTCTTCAGACTTTGACATAGTTCATAGGAAATGACAATTTACTTGTTACCTTCAAGCATCAACAGAACCTACACACTTGCCCTGAACACAGGGACACAGCATTAGATGTAGCTTTCACACTGTAAGTTCCACCAAGCAAAATTCAAACACCTGCCCAACCCCACTTTTCCACCCGAACATTTGGAATTCTTCATACATTTGGCAGAGCTATCTTCTAAACCAGAAAACCCCAGAAGATAAACTGACTTGGATAAGGTTTGTCACAAGCAGTTTGGGTGGTCAGCAGAACAAAATCTGCTGCTCTTCTGAAATTCAGAAACCTATCTTCAACAGAGGGACTTGGCACTGCTTCCAAGGTGGGAGCTTTAGTGCCTTTCCTCTACAGCCTGATGCAAACCTCTGTCAATTAAAAGAACAAGCTTTAACTTCCACAGGAACTTGATTTTGTAAAAATATATTGCAACAAAAGCATCCAAAATTGCAGTTAATTAAAATGTTCTGCAGCGCTTAAACAAAAAAAAACAACTTCTGCACAATAACTTCCGGGTGACATATAACTCATTTCAGTATAGTTCCTTAATAGTCACAGCTAGACTTTCTTAATAGTGTTTTTCCATGCTCACTCCATGCACAAAACACAACTCCCCATTTTACGTACTGAACAACGGAAAATGATTACTCTATTATAAAGTGGGATGGTCTGATTTGATTGCTGAAGCTGATGGAAAGGGGTTTAAGCACATTATATTTTATCATGTTAACATCTTGATTACCTCCTGGAATTGCAATTTTAAGTGAGTACATTAGGAGTAGGTGGAGATTTTTAATAAGAAAATATGCTTACCGCTAGAGAGTCGCAAAAGATGGCTTCAGCTATTCAGAAAATTAAGATGTCTCAAAAGTTACACCAAATTTATCAACCCAAATTGACATCTTAATACTATTATTATTTGTTCAACATAACACTGAAACAGACTGACTGCAATTCACACGAGCAAAAATAATAGAAGACAGACAAGCCAGAAACAGACATATTTATACACACATGGGGATTTACTTTCAAAATAAATTTTTAAAAGAGTCCCCAAAAGACTTTTCTTCAGTGCATCACTGTTAGCCTCAGTCTCTTTTCCTACCTATTAGAACTGGAGTGGAGACCAAATGAAATACCCAGTTCAATCGCTGTTATCTCTTTCGGTGCGTATAGAGATCTACGCACCACGGCAGTTGCAACCATCACCTTCCCCAGCAACATGTTCTCTTTGTTAAATTCCTATTCCTGGCCTTCGCTGGCAGTCCTTTGGAGACCGCGTTCCTCAAGCAGCTGTTATTGTTGGCAGAGGAGGTGGAGTGATAACACCTTATTCCCTTAAAGAGAAAAGGCTCAATACAAATTCTAGGAAAAACTTTCTTTTCACTGTTTCAGCGTAACATGACTTGAACTCCATTGATATTCTCAAATTAACCTCTCAACGTATATTATCAAAAAACAAGACCTCCCTCTTACATCACTGGATGATTAAATAATAAGATAGACCTGTACCCTGGATTAGGAAGGTGTTCTGTCCTCAACGCTGCAGCTCACCTTCTCCTGCTTTTGCCTGTCTGTCAGCACTTACTGTAAGGTCTGTGTGACAGGCAATGTCTTTTACCATTAATTTATACAGTGCTTGTCATGCTGGAGTTTGTTTTTACTGGACATAAAAAAATTCCTAGACTGTTTAAAAAAAAAAAAAGTACAATGCTGACCTTTTCATTGCTTCCTCTGGCTTGTGTAGAGTACCTTCAGCTACACTGTTGTGACTTGCTTGTGTGCATTAGTCTTACAATACAATACCCCAATTTCATACATGCAAGAACCATGGGTTCAGAAATAACACATTGATCAGCTCATATTGTAAATATAATATGACACAGAGCACAGATCAATATAGTGCTGCGCCTGCTACTACAATGCGGAGTGCAATCAAATCATTATTTTTAGCTCTTAATAGCTACAGGAGCTTAATTTCATCATTTTAAAGGTGAAGAGAAGTGTTTGAAAAACAATCTCATTAGCGGCCGCTGTGTGAGCCCATGCCAGTGTGCAGATGCAGCAGACAACTAGCGATGCACAGGCACCCCACGAGCCCATTTTCCGCTCATGGGCAGGAAGCATGGGAATTGCTCTGCTCCCCCCACACTCCCAGCAGTGGCAGAACTGCCTTTTCTGCCAAGCTTTCTAGAGCCACAGAATGTTTGGGGAAAGTTGTGAGCAGAGATTTACACTTGCCATCAGGGTGCATTTCACCCTGCGAGGCAGGCAGCCTGCAGTCCCTGCCCTGACCCCTTGGCCTTCCAGACACAGAGCCTAGATGAACTTCTCGGCATTGCTGCAGAGAAGATGACGCAGGGATGGAGACCAAAACTTGCTCCAAACAATTCCCGGCTTTTTCTCTGAACATCCCCTCCTATTTCCACCTTCTCCTTCCAAATCTGAGAAAACTCAAATAAACTGAACACGACTCAGGGAACTGCATTTCCTCTATCAAGGGCAATGAATCATAGAACTGAACAAAACAGCACTTTATGAAACGGAGAAAATAAAGAGCAAACAGAAAGATAACCAAGATTAAAAAAAACCTCAACAGCTTCAGTAATACCTATCTTTTTAGAAAAATCTTTTCTAAAGTGTAAACTGCTAGGGCAAGTTTACTCCCTCCTGTGCTGTTACCTGCCTTGAAGCCTGAGATTGTCAAGTCCCAGAGCTCATGGTCAACCTTCTGACTACCAAGGTCTAATCGAGACTGCATCCGAACCCAGCTGCCAGTCATTCATTCAAAGATTCATGATCACAGAAACGTTCATCTGTGAACATACTCTCTGGTAAGGAAGACACTGCTTTTGTTTAGTTAGAACTGTCCTCAAGTAAGTGTCTTTTCTGTTTTCCTAAACATTCATTTCTGGTGTTTGAACTCCTTTTCCAGTGTTCTAACTTCAGTAATTGCCACTTTAATCTTTTGCAGCTTCACATGTTCTTGGTAATGGAGAATAATAAATGTAAATGTAACATTTAGGCCACCAGTAATTTATCCTGGGAGAGCAGTTCAAAGAGAGCATCAGCTTGAAACTATTGGTTCATTTGTGAAGTTTGAGGCAGGAGACCCAACTGTCACCTCACTTCAAGGAGCCTTTGTACGGGACTAATTATAAAACAAAGGCACCGGACTGGTACTGATTAGTTATTTATTTTTTTGATGAAGTTATCTGCAGTTATTTTTTGATCTCTAATTAGAGGTGACCTCTAAAGCAGGGGTTTGCTTCATTTTCCAGAAGAGCAGCTCAGGAATCATTCACTCACTAACTCACTCACAATAAATACCACGGTGATCTTAAAACTCCCTAGAGTTGATCCTTAGTTAGCAAGAGATGGAAAACATCTGATTAAGTTCCTGAAGCTGGATCTTGGAGTGACTGAGGGCTTTTTCAAAATATGTCACACAGATGGAAAATGTTTTCTAGTAGTATCTACAGCTAGTCATGACACTCTCTTTTAAATCCTTCATAATTTGTGACACAGAATTAACAGCTGTTTTTAAAGTAAAATATAACCCATGGGGAACGGAAAGAGAGGACGAATCCTGTCTCTTCACTTCCTGACTTTCTCAGACCAGGAAAGGAAAGGTTCCGTTTTAGTCATTTAAATGCTAATATAATTTCATGACCACCTGTCACTCCATAAAATGTTTTCCATTGCCTTAATCACATTCTGCTCTCCTCAGCAGAAAATTAGCTGATACTAAAATACCAAAAGGTTATTAGGAAAGTTTTATTTTCTATGTATAGATGATTTGGTATGTAAGAGTGATCTACTTAGGGCAATATCTTAATCAACTGCTGATGTATGCAGCAGTCACTTTCAAATACGAGGGAAGAGAAAACAGCCTGAAGTGTCAAAACCTCTGAACAGAAGTGTATAGGTAGCTCTCTATCCCTAACTTCCAGTGCTTTCAAGAGTAAATACCAAGTCTATGGGACAGAATAATATTCCTTCATTCACAGTGCTTAAGATGACTCTGCCTCCACCTTAGAGAAGCTTCTCCAGAAATGCTTTTCTGTATTTTAGGAAAATGACATGCTCAAGCCGTCTCATCAACCTGCTTCTTTTCATTACAAGTAAAGTGCATTTTCATCTGTTTTGACTAGATGTTCTTTTCAAGTAGTTCAGTAGAAAAAATATTAAGAAGCTCAACAACATCTTTAATAAAAATAGGAAATAGCAAATCCACCAAAACATATCTAGAAGGAAGCAAGTGATGAGAACCTGGAAGTAGCAGTCCAGCAGATATTGAAGAGATTTGCTTTTGGAACACAGCAGGAAGGTTTTATCTGATAAACGCTGATGGGGAGTTCCATCCATGGGGGGGGATATCCAGTTCGAGCAAAAAGGCTGTCCTATGTCTTATCATTTACCTGATCTCTTCCCACCTGACTGCCTTATTCAAAGAAATATGTGTCACCAAGTCTTGGTTTACAGTAACTGTTAGTAAAATCCCCCAGCAACGTACTTTTTTGGAATTGTAAACTGCTCTGTATATTACCTCCCACTCATCTCATGTGAGGATATGAAGTAGGGAAGTACCTTTACCTGAATCATCTTAGAAGATGATATACAGTTCTTAGTACAGTAGAAAAACAATGCTAATTCTTATCCTTACTCTTAACAGAAATAATAATAAATTCAACCCTAGAATTAGAACAAAAAACTATAGTCATATACTTCCAGTGAGTTCACAAGCTGGACAGGCCAAATATAATAAAATGGAGTAAATAAATGCTATTGAATTTATTTTAGCATTGGGACTAGCCATATAATAATAACATGGTTAACTTTAATCCTCATGTATTAGTATGTTCTAAGGTGATGCTCTTTCCTGGTACAGCAAAACCAAGACTGAAAAGCTAATTTTCAGATTCTCATCCTCCTCAAATATTCTTCCTACCCATGTCAGCTCAGAATGAGTCTTCAGTCTTGCAGATACGCTTTTCTGCAGACGAGTAGCATTAACCATTCTCTATCAAATGCTGACAGCAGACCCCACCAGATTCCTTTTAACTATTACTAACCTTAAAGGAACAGCATGGCTCGAGCAGTTAGAACTGCAGCTAGTACAGCACAAACTCCAGTTTGGGCTTTGATCTGTAACAATTCAGTGACATGACCTTATTATTGATGCAATGAATTCTACTTCTTCTTAATCCAAAACCTACTTTGCTATATTTGAGGCAGTTATTAATTTATCATATAAACTTTTTAAAAAAAAAAAAAAGAAAAAGGCCTTCAGAAGGACTAGAACTTTTCTAAATTCACACTCCAGTGCTCAGAGATGCAAATGGTTCCCAGATATTCCTGAACAGCCTTGCAGTTTTACTGCAACTTACTTTTATGACGACATTTAAAAATGGTTTGTAAGTCTTCTTTAGATTTTTTTTTTTTTTAATGTTTTAGTGGAACCATGTACCCAATACACAAAAAAATAACATAATTTTCCAGGCTCCTTTGGAATTTCATTACTATTGATTTGTCTCCATAATTATTACAATGAATCTGAATTTTCCAGTGGAAACTGCCCTATCAAACCATTGCTAACCATCTCTAACAAAAAAACCTGACTGTACAAATCAAGTGGGTTTTTTTTTGGATTTTTGTTCGTTTGACATGTTACAAGTCTTAGATCACAATAAGACTATTAGAAAAAGCTCACAGCTCAAACTTTTCAAGCAAAAGCAGGCTGTGGCCTCAAAAAACACTGTGTGATTTTTGTCATAGAAGCCACACTGGTTTTGGAGTTAATATGTGTTTTGAAGACAACTTGACAGCATTTTGACAATCCCTTTGACACACCGTAGTTTCTCATTCTATGATCTTGAAATAAAACATAAGAAACTACAGAGTGCTGCAGAATCTTGCACTTACAGTTTTAGCAAGTATTGCAGTTTCATTGGTGTCTCTCACATTACTGGGAAACAAGAAAGGCCTTAGAATGTCTTTTACATCCATTGGTGAAGAAAGCGTAAGTTCGGTTTCATGAGTGAGAACTTTGGGATCCTTTGGCAAAGACTCTGCAAATATAAGATGTTATGATACCGTAGTTGTATGACAACAACTTTTCTCAAGTGATAACAGGGTGTTTTTCACAACGTGTAACATCTCAGTATCGAGAGGTTCGTTCTCGTTTGTTATTTACCTTTACTGCAGTGCTTCCTGTTCTTAGGAATAAAGTGGTACCAACAGAACACGCACATAAATCACGCGGGTGTCACAGTGGTAGATATTAAAAAGTCAAGGTTTGCCACAGCAGTAGAATAGTTATCTCCCATTTATAAAACGCTGGTTCCACTCTTCTCCCCTGCGTGACTGCTGCTGTGTAACCTCTGGCAATTCTGCTCCGTAACGGTAATAGCAAATTTTCAGCAATTTCAGCAGCATACCTTGAACAAGTATTTATGATGCAGACCACACACACTCATGCTTGTATATGTGACGGTGTTGTACATGAAGTATTCATCTCTGTGAGTGTCTGACAGCTGCAATATGAAGAGGCACTCTGTTATATTCTCTCTGTACATTATATGGAAGAAAACAAGAAAATCTATTTTATAATGATCTAAAATAACCTTTCTTTCCCTAAAAAGGAAGGTACATGACACGCTCTATCTTTTAGGGCTTGGAGGTAGTGCTTGACTGCACTAAGGCAGCGGCTATCTCCCTTTTCAGAAGTATGAAGCAGAAAACCCACATCAAAACAAGCTTAAACTGAATATCTGATTGGAGGCAAATTGTAGCCTCATTTTTCCCATATCAGAATGGCAATCTGAGGACAGCACAGTGTTAGCATTTGCATACTAAAGAGATGTCGGTATTAATTATTTGGTGAATTCTGAGAGAGATCAGCAGCATACAAAGAAACCAACATACTTATGCTGTCAGAAACAACTCTGAAGGAAAAGACAGTAAACATAGATTAAATTAATCTGGTAGGTTCATCCAGCGTAGTCAAATACAACACACAATTTGAACGGGAATGCCTAATTGACCAGTATGGAACACTGAATGTATTGTGGTGTTTTGGGGTTTTTTTTATTATTATTTTTAAAGGACTATGATATATACCCTAGTTTACAGATTTACAAAAACTAAAGCAGTGCTACTTCAGGAAACTGGAACACAGCAACCTGAAATGATCGAGGGTTATGGCCTGGGGTTAGCTTTCCTGAGCTACATTACCAGAGCTAAATCTTTTGCTGAACTTGTGCTGGGAGGTCCAGCAGACTGTCTAATTGAGGTTGTGAGAAATTCTTCTGAGGTTGGCAATTAAAATAAAATTAATAAAACAGACCTCAAAGTTGGAATGATAATGAGACTATAATAGG
>NW_010235301.1:42125-47028 GCF_000690775.1 Eurypyga helias
TTTGTTTCACATAATCTCGAATAAGGGTTCGCATTTTGCTTCCTCAATGAAGACAGTGGTATCTTTTAATTGATTTGACTCATCAGAGAAGTAACCAAAACTGGAGATGGTGAGCAAACAGGGAAAAACCCAAGAACAGCTAAAACGGTTCAGGATCAAAGGTCCAACGTGCACAGTCTATTCTGTCTTTGACAGCGCCTGGAAGTGGATACCAAGGGGAAAAAAGAAAAAAAAAAAGCATCCAAACATTCCTGAGCATCCAAACATTTTCTATCCAGTGGTTCCTTGGCCAGATACAGTTTCTAGGTATTAAGAAATCCTCAGTGAGGTTATCTTCCCTGAACTGTCTCAGAACTATGCAAACTTCCAGCATTCCCAGGTATCCTTTAGCAGTGGCTTCCTGAACTCATCCACTTTTTACAGGAAAAATCATCTTCTTTTGTTCTGAGCACAGCTCCTCCCAGGTCACCTGGATGGCTCCAATTCTGTATTGGAGGCGGGAATGCCCTATCCTGCTTCTCAAAATATCTTGTCATTCTATAAACTTCTCTCTCTTCCCCAGTTGTTCCTTTTCCACACTGAAAAAAAAACTTGCCTGATCAGTCATTCTTTAGAAGGCGGCCACAATTCCCCAGTATAACTGACTCATACTTTTGATGTGCAGAGAAAGATCAGAGGACAAGTTTGCCTACTCTGAATTCCTCAGAAAAACTAGTTTGGATCATTACATCCTAAGCTGCTTGTTTCCTGTGAGGCCCTCACTTAACAACCTATTCTTTTCCATGGTTCAGAGCATACAGTCCTAATACCTGGGCCATTTTACCCTACAGAAATCGTCAAGAGACTAAACCCCATGTAACTCTCAAAACCACTAATAAATTATTTGCACCAGTAGAAGTTATTTGCAAACTCTCCTTGTTTGCTGTATTACCAAGCTGTGAAAAATATATTTGCTATTACATTGCAGAGTGTATGTCTATATTCCACGGAGCTGAATATTTCTGCAGAAGGATCTTCAGTTAACAGAGTACCAACTTCAGCAAATGAACAGATTTTTTGACTCAGTGTGCTCTCCAGCAGGGTTACTCTGGCAATATCACACCAGCTCTCGCTTTTGCCTCTCTCCACAATCACACTCCGACAGTGGATCTGCACACTGATCTGCTGTTGGGGGTAGCGTGGAGGGGGAAGTAATTGGTTTGGTCTGGTGGGTTTTCATGCAAAAAGTGCTGCTAGAAGGTACACAAGCTCTGTCTTTGCCTACCGCCCTTCCACAGTGACATGAACCAATGTGGAGCCTTTGGAACAAATCTATATATTGACTATAAATATTGCAGGTGATATTGTAATTTTCCTGAAGTTCCCAGTTTCTTCTCATAAAGGCTATACTGCATCTGCAACGAACTGCTGCATATTTAAAAAACAGCTTCCACTGGAGAATACATTGGACTCATTAGAGTATCTGTATGGGGCACTATTAATGCATCACTTTCCTCACATGTGGAATACTACAATTCCAGCTGTTAATTAAATCACTGTATTCTCAATTTTAGATATCTTAGCATAACTGACTCATACTTTTAGTGTGCAAAGAAAGATCAGAGGACAGATTGCCTACTCTAAATTCCTTTGAAAAACTAATTCAAATCGTAATATCCTAGACTGCTTCTCTCCTGTGAGGCACTCGCTTAACAATCTATTCTTTTACAGAAGTCAAAGAGCAGTTGAATTTTAAAATCACAGACCTTGAAATTTTACAACTAACCCAATTATAATTTTTAAAACTTATGATTTAACCATTAAAGTATACCTAATTACAAATGTCACATGCGCTTAATTTATATAAATGTTACTCAAATTACAATGAAATGGGTTAGTTTTCAAGATAATTATATGTAAAATATAACTTAATAATTTCAAATACTAAACTTTATCCCTGTAACTCTCTCTATTTACTTTCTTTTTCTGTCTCGAAGCACAGGTTGGCCACGTTCTTTTCTCCCTCAATGACAGGGTTGAAGTGCAATACATTGTGATTAATGGAGATTAAAACCAAACTTTCTGTAACATGGAAATGGGTAGATGTTCTGAAGCATATTCATATTCAATAACATTTTCAATATTAATTTTAATAAAAAACCAGAGGTGAAGAGATACCATTCCAAAGAGACATTGAAAATAGACCCGCAGAAGTCTGTGAACATTTTTTGTTTGTGTGACAGTAAAAGAAACTACCTGACTTTCGTCCTGCACAGTTAGATGGTTTAACTGAATACATTGATAGCTTCAGTTTTGTCGGAACTGTTGAAAGCTAAAACATATTACATCATTTTTCTGCCTTCAGAATAACATTTATTACAGATAACACTGGAAAACATTTAATATTTTCATGAACAAAAATGTTAAGACCCCTTTGCAATTACTGTATAATAAAATAACACTTCTGCTTTGGGTGATGATTTTCCTCTTTCATGTAATGAGCTGTCATGATTTTCTTTATTGCTTCTTTTTTACTGAGCAGGAAGTTGCAATCTACTAGGTGCTTAGGTTACCTTGTCCCCAGAGAAGTATTTGATATGCAAAATATATCTTATTAGTTTTCAATTTGCCACTAGGTTCGTTAGGAGATGCAGTTAAAATTCCTCAGCAACAGGTAATACTTCTGCATCACAAAAATAGTGTTGTAAGTGATGAGTGAAGAAAAAATATGATGCAAAAGTATCTCCATCAGGTTTTACCCAATTTGCATTTTGTAAAACTCATGAAAGGCAGTGGATAGAGAAATACAATTTACTCACACCAAAACAAAAAACCAAGGCTTGTTTATTGTCAGTAAATTTAACATGTCCCAAGGGGTGGAGAAGGAGCCAGTAAGGAGCTGAATTCATAGTACATTGGTCCTTTTTAATTTGCAAGCAATCAAGAGGGAGAAGGTGAGGATGGCTACTAAGACAATGGCTGAGGCAACAACACAGAGATTCGAAAGTTGAGGCACATTCACTACCCTCTGAAAGCACTACAGAAGCTAGTCATGTATACAGCATCACATAGAACTCCTGGGAATGAAAATCAGAGAGAGGTTCAAAGATGTAATGTGAGAATCCAGGGAAAAAAAAGCATAAGGCAGAGGAAGAGATCTTCAGCGGGTGAGTAAGTCTGCAGTGCTGCAGAATAAGAAGGGGAAATGAAACTCAGCATTTAAAACCTCAGAAAGCAGATTTCTTCTATAAGGTGTGGGCTGATCAATTAGAAGTTACAGTAAAAAGATACAGATTTTTATTTAGTAAATTATACACAAACACAATGACCCCCAAAACTGGGGCAAATGCACTCCTTAATTTTTCTGTCAAGTTTTTTTTGATGGACATATGGGAGCTTTCATGCTACCATATTGGATAGAAGTTTCCTCTGAAATACAATGTGCAGTTCTTGTCACCCTAAATTGATCAATACAAACTGAGGAAAATACAGAACTGTTTTCAGGACAAAAAGAAAAAGAAAAGGCTATTTCATGAGAACAGACTAAAAGATCTTGCCTTGTTTAGCCAAGCAGAAAGTTGAGAAGGGTACAGTTGCTCTCTCTCAATAAACTGGGGGGGGGCAAAACTAAGGGAGCAAGAAGAGCTATTTAATCTAGAAAGATAATGGTAGTAGGAGAACAAATTGTTAAAACAGACAACAAAGAAGCATAAATTAGACGTTAGTGATAGAGGACTACTAACAGAGTAGGGTTTTGAAAGAGACTATGTCAGCAAAGTTCTAGTGGCTGGTGTTCACTGATACAGGAGATCCTTTCTGGATCTATTATGTACAGCTCATCTTTGAAGGGGGAGATGCAGTGCAGATGCTACTGGAAGCAACTTGATGACATCAGTGCATCAGGATTCCATCAGTTGTCTTGAGGTTGAGAACTATTGCTAGCACATAAAATGCTTCCCCAGCCTTTGAGATTATACACAGTACACCACCTGGTCACAGAATGATCCTGTTCTGTGTGGCCCATTATATATGCATCTACGTAGCATGTTTAGTTTAAATGATGGCACAATAAGCAATGACGGTACAATAAAATAATGCCAAATGTTCCATAAAGTCAATAGGCTTGAAAATGGAAAAAATATTACCAGAGTGAATGACTCCAAGGCACAGTAAATACATTCCTTTTATTAGTTGTTTACAGTTGTGGCAATAACATGGGGGTGCTATAATGTTGTATATGTTTATCTGCTGCATGGAAGATGTAGTGCCACAAGCTATTTGCAGCTGACAGTCCCAGCAAAACAACATTTGCAATGTGAAAGCAGCATATAAAGGGGCTCATCCTCATTAAGTATGCAACAAGGCATGACAACTCAATAAAATATAGGGATGCTCTTAGCAAATGTCAGATCTGTCTGCCTCTTGACTGATTATGATCTGTACTCTTACATGCTTGTGCACCTGTACAGGGTCATTTTCTGGATGGTATCACTGTTAAGACTCGTGTTTTGCAAATGATGTGGCTCAGTGGGCTAAAGCCAAGAAGATAAGAGGGGACATACTAAGAAAGACTATTGGCTGACCCTATTTTATTTCTTTGCCGCTCTATGCAAAAGCAACCTTTACTCCCAAGTACTGCATGTGTCAGCTGCACACAGAAACTCAAACCATGACTGAGCAACATATATCTTTCCACTAATACAACTATGCTAATTAACGGGTGCTTTTTGACTTACTTCATAACCTCTAGACTGAGGTGAAGAGCAAATGGTTTGCATAACGTGTTTCAGTAAGTCAGCACCAGAACAGAATAAAACAGTCCTAAGTCACAATGACAATCACTACACACCAGAAACTTAATAGGAACATTTCACAGTGTGTGTAGTGAAGATGGTGGACCTAAATTCTAGGCTTGCTACAGCAG
>NW_010235301.1:47059-65903 GCF_000690775.1 Eurypyga helias
ATCCTAAAAGGACAATTCACTTATTTGGGGCACCAAGGACAAAAGTCTTCAAGAAAATATTCAGAATTGTCAGGTTTTGTTTAGACTGTTGATTTCAGGTCATCATTCTCTTCAGCCACATGATCAGTTACTGTGATTTACAATACTTCATAGGTATTTGCAATACCACTTCCACTGCAGGTCTTACTCCCTGTTTTAACACTGGGTATCCTGACTTCAATGCATCTTGGGGGACAGAATTTTGGAAGAGAGTAGGTAACACAGATACGACCTTGGTACTGAGGATTTCCCATCACATCTACTCTCAGGTTTTCAGATAAAAGCAGAGATGAAGTCTGGCCTGAGCAGATTCACTTCTTATGCATTTCTATTCTGGAGAGAAATTTCAATTAAAAGTAATTTTTGACAGAGTAAATAGGGTTTTTTGTTTTGAAACTATCCTATTTTCATTGAAGTATCCTGCTTTGCATACACTGCACATATAGTCATCATTACTCACAACTTAAGCTATTTAACCTTTCATTAGCTTCCTCAGTTCCTAGAAATCAAATACCTAGTGTTGTCGCTTTGCTACGTAAGTCTGACACCTGGTATTTGGGTCACTATTGTTAAATATTGCTACGCATTGAAAACTTGGCAGAGGACAACAGGTACTTGGCAACCTTTCCTTTAATAATTTTGCTTATGAATAAAGCCATGTGCTTAGCCTTGTAGCCACCAAATTGGTGATAGCCATTCCTTCATGTTTAGAGTTCCTATATAAGTCCAGGTAGCAAAAAGTTGCAATAAATTGGATGTACTCTCAGGGATAAAAGGTCCCAAGTAATTTTCAGATACACAGAACCACAGAATCACAAAGGTTCAAAAAGACCTATGAGACAATCTAGTCCAACCATCAGCCAACACTACCACACCCACTAGTTCCTGTCCTCAAGCACCATGTCTACATGTTCCTTGAACGCCTCCAGGTATAAGTTTGCAGTGTTAATCTCTAGACAAGTAAAGAAAAAAATACTAACTCATTAATTCAACAACATGGCACAGCTCTCTTGATCCCAGGGTCTCTATTCACTGAAGAAGGAAAACAAGAGCCAATTTAATGACAAAAATCCTACTTGAGACTAGGATGGAAAGGGACTTGGAGGAATAGGGGAAATGCCTCGTTAGAAACTGTTGGACCAGATATATTCTCCAGCTGATCCTAGAGATTGTCCAAATCCAAAAGGAGAGATCCGACAACAAAGATCTGATTCTAGAATTCGGATACATAACCTTCATCGCATAAAACTGCCAGCATGTGTGTGGAGTGATAAAACGTGAAATAAGTTTTAAAGAATACTTACCAATGTTTTGTCCCTGAATAACCTGAAAACAATCATGTTATACAAATCACTTAGAATGCAAGCTTTTGCTGAAGCAACATCATGAATTAAGGTTTCCAAAGGTTCCCAGTTGGGTTTTTTTATACTTTTACACTCTTGTGAGATTAAAGGTGGCACTCTTATGCCTGGCCATTGATTATTTTTATTATATATCATGTACTTTAAAACATTTCCTGGTTCGCTTTTCTTTTTAAGGACATGTAGCTGTTGAAACAATTTTTAAAATCTCATTATTATGAGATAATAATTAAAAAATTATTAACACTGAACTCCATGTAATAGCCTGGCCTTTTTCTTTTTTGTATGAGAAAATAAATTATACATGAGATCACATAAAAGCAAATGTGAATTTTAGAAATAAGACTACTACAATGACTACACAGAAAGTTGCATTTAGTTAATTAGGTAACTTGGATTATCTTTGTGATGTAGCAGTACATTGAAAAGTGCTTCTGTACATGTGTTTCTTCCATGGCACAGTGTAATTATCAGTGGCAATACAAAATAGGATTTCTAGTCCCTAGAGAACCTGACAGAGACAACCTGTCAGTCAAGAGTATATTCCCTCCCAAACAGTAACATTCACTAGAAGTGCAACCACGAATATTTCTTCTTTGTACTTTAAAGGGATTAAAGATGCCTAGAATTGCAAGCTGTGCTTGTTCCTGAAGGCCCCTTCCTTTTCTCTCTGAGAGAAGTCTACCAGGTGCTAAAAGATCTGCTGTGGAGGGGGATTGGGTGTTTTTTGTTGGACTGAGGATAAAACTACTTTGGAGTCAGTAATAGAGAGAAGGGAGGGAAAATGTGGTTTTCCTTTTATTTCAGCATTTTCTATAACTTTGCAGGTTTTTTCCCTAAAAGCCAAGACAATTCTTCCTGCTTACTTCAGCAAGGATAAAACATCTCTAAGAGCTTACAATGGATGTTAAATAATGAAATTATCTAGAAAATTAGACAGGTCAGTAATCAATCTATGTTACTTTGTTCAAGTAAAGAACAGAGTCTGAAGGATAGAACAAATTAATTACACTTTTTTTTGATAAAATGATTTAATATTTCTCATTTTTATTGTCCTATCTTTCAATTAAAGTGGTATCTTTCCATGAGGATTTAGAATTATGATATTTGGCTTGTGGTCCTAATTTCTAACTCCTTTTTCTGCTTTTCATATTAGCTGTTGTACTGATGAGTATTACACTTCTAAAATTATATGACATGGATCCTACCATTCCATTACTTCAGCAGAACAGAACCTGTGCCAGCCCTGTTACAGCCAAAAGTCAGAAGAAATGGCTTTCACATTTAATTCATTAAACTGGTGTGACAAGCACCTATTTAACCAACTATGGTGCCTGACTGTAGTGTAAAAACCTTTAAAATAGATAAGCTGAGTTATATTTTATAGACTGATGTATGGCTAAAATTATCAGTAATATAGAATTTGGAAAATGCTATACTTCACTGCATCAGCACTAATTTGCTAGACCCTCACAGCTAACTATCAAGATTTGCATCTCTGAATATGCATGAATGCTGATATATTAAGATGAGATCAGGTTGGGTTCATTTTTACAGGAGGGCTTCCTAGCACTGGGAGAAGAACCACCACAAGCAGCCCCATTCCAGGACTGCTCTCAAACAGCCACTAACTCCTGTTCCCACATAAAAAGGACTCACAAGGGTCATAAATTAGGATCAAAAGTATTTCAGTCACACTGCCTGGATTTGAAAGCACAGTTAAGAAAATGCCAGTGGGATGGCATTTGCATGGTTGAGAGCCATATCCGGGCTCTCTTAACCCCGGGAGGTCAAAATGCCCGGCTGTTCGCCACGATTCCCGCAGCCTCACTTTTCCAGCTGAGTAAGAGAGGGGGCTTTAAAAGGATCTTGCTCTCTGCCATGCCAGGCTGCTCATTTTTGTCTGTATAGGAAAACTGAGATAATCAGCAGTAATTTGACTACTTGTGAGCCTCACCACAAACACAAGGTGTAAATTGACCCATCTAAAATAAAACCACCAAAACAGGAGGCCTTCAAACCAGCCTTTGGTTTTTAACTGTTGCCTGTGCACATCTGCTAGTTCACTAGCTGTCAGATAGTTACATACACACCCCACTGCCCAGCAGTCTCTGACAAGTTTAAACCTGGATCAGTAAGATGCCCGTCCTTCACAGAAAAGACAATAAGAACCAACATTTTACTAAGGAAAACTGCCCAAAAACCAGCTAGCTGCCTTCTCTCCTAATTTTACGGCAGCTAATTACTTGCACAGTCAATACTCCTTCCAACTACGTTAGTTCCCTGTTTGCATAGTAATTAACTGAGGAGAAGAGAGCAACAGATAGCAAACGCCCGCTTTGTAACAGCACGTTTATTGGATACTAGTAAATGATTCACAGCGATACCTGTATACTCCTAACATCCCAGAGCAGACGGCTGGGGCTATAGCGGGAAAACGTGAAGCTTGTGTCACTGAACTTCAGCTTTGACCTTGATCACGCATGAATAGTTTCTAAGTTGTGCTTTCAACACACTGATTCTTTGGGAAACTCTGCCACTAAAACAGGTAGAGAAACTCAAGCCACAACAACACAGATGCATTAGAGAATAAAATATGAACATGCAAATTTCTGCATCTTTTAAGATTAAATTATTTGATACAGTGGTTGAGTGTTTTTAGTGAAACAATCCTTGTGTTTCCTGAAGATCTGGGAACAGTCTACACTGAAAAATATAACTGCGGTACACTGACCGCCACTGATAGTTTAGAAAGATGCTGTGATCAACACAATTTCAAGACATTTTTTGTATGACTATGTAGATTTGTACTGATGTTCCCAGATGTGCAGGAGCAAACACCAAATCAAGACAGTCAAAGTTAATTGTTTTATCTTGAGCTATACAAAAAGACAACTTCTAGTACAGAAAATATATGCAACTGGAAAGGTACAGTGTTAATCTCAATTTTTTCTCCATAAATGATATGGCCTAAAGAATATTAATGATTGGTGAAATATTGGTCCTGATTTTAAGCCACCTCAGTCACTTACTCACTTGGAACTTCAAAAACTGTTATGGCTACCCATCTAGCTTGATTGCCTGTTCATCAAGTGTGCACTATTCAAGCAGGAACCATGAGTAGAGAACAACACCCTGCTACTCTGTACAACTCCTGTCGGCCACGTCAGAAAGACAGAAGGAGGAAAGGAAGCCAGGTTACTCAGAATTCAGCAATAGCTTAATCTGTAATAATCAGCAATATTGCTGGGGGTGCCTAGGGATGCTTAAAAGGGAGAAAAAAGGAAAAAAACCCTGGTGGGTAGAGGTCACCAGCTAACATATGTCAAAGGAAATAATACTGAGCCTATCGAAATCTTCCAACATGACCACAGCCTCATGGGACATACAGCAGCATAAGAGGGGACTGATGAGAAAACCCCAGTAGAACAGGAAGGTGTGGAGATGAAGAAAACTTGAACTCCATAGGGAACTGGTCAGGGGAATGAAAGAGAAAAACCAAAATCTCAGGCTGTTGCATATTGCTGACAGATGAGAGATAAAAAAAAAAAAAAAAAAAAGATATGCAGAAGGTTCAGTGAGATGCAGAAAGAGGGAGTCAAGAAAGTAAAGAAACACAGGTGTGAAAACGTACCTAAGTTTGTGTGGAAAATGAGGGGGGAGGGGAAAAAAACCCCAAACAACCCCAAGAATTAAAGATTGAAAAGGCATTATTAAGACAATGAGAGAGGGGATGGCAGGCAGAGAGAAATAATGAAGATCTCTACAGATCATCCAGAAAGACAACAAAGAAGAGGCAGGAGGCAAAACCAAACTGTGCTGGGAAGAACCTGGGAGGCTACACAGTTTGCTTTGTGAAACCAGATACTTATTGCTCAAAAACTGTTACCAGCCGATTTCATTGCTTTTCTCTCCAGTTTCGGCAGACTGCAGACCCACTTAAAATAAACTTGTAAAGTACATATATGTTTACAATTCAAATTCAGAAACTCATTCTTCTAAGTACCGTAGATTATTTCCACAGTATTTTCTTGAATCAAATGTTGTTTCTACAGTAATAAACAGGCAGAATTTGAAAGAGTTGTCCCAGACACTTTGCTGCACAGTATGGAGCACATCCTGTACTTCCAAAGCTGGAGGAGAAAGGACATCTCTGAGGATGCCACCCTGGAGATACAATAAATTATGCTGGCTCATGTGTGGCTCCAGTGCCAAGCTTTTACTGAAATAAATTAACAATAAGCTGTGGTTTTCAATTCTCACCTTAGTCTGTAGGAGACACCACACATACAGCCACTAAGCCATGAACACTAGGAAAGCAGAAACAAAGTAAGAACGTGGAGGTGATGCTACTGGGCTGATACCAGCTACAAGAAGTTCAAAATGAAGAAACCAAAAAAAATTCAGGAAATCATAGAACACTTTGGCGTGGAAGGGACCTTTAAGGGCCATCTAGTCCAAGCCCTTTATGGTGAGCAGGGACATCTTCAACTAGATCAGGTTGAAGATGCTCAGAGCCCCATACAGCCTGACCTTGAATGTTTCCAGGGATCTACCACCTCTCTGGGCATCCTATTCCAGCATTTCACCACCCTCATTTTAAAAAATTTCTTCCTTGTATCTAGTCTGAATCTTCCCTCTGTTTAAAACCATTACTCCTTGTCCTATCACAACTAAAATGTCCTAGTAAAACATCCATCCTCATCTTTCTTACAAGCCCCCTTCAGGTACTGGAAGGTGCTATAAGGTCCTAATTTAAATTTATCCAATATGTTTAGCTGGAAATCTTCAGCAGGGAGGATAAATTTGTCTATGAATAGTCCTCAAAATGAAGATCCTCTCTTTGTGACAGTATGTACACACTCTTCCTTCACATAACAGTGAAATTTAATTCCCCTTCCTTCCAGCACTTATTTTATACCTAACCCTTATCTGTCATATTCTAGAAATCCATCGACGTTTTACTGCCCAGATGGACCCAGGAAGGTAACAGATTTTGTTGCCTCCTGTTCTCCTGTGTGATCACATAAATAGTTTTGGAGACCAAGAAACCTAGCAGCCAACTGCACACTCAGCTTGGTCAGTGCTGCAGAACTCTAAGGGGCACTAACAGATATGGTGAATGACTCAAGTTTGAACAAAAGCTAGAGTACAATTTCCTCCCTCATGAGTTTGATGTTATCCTTGTATAAGGGCAGGCAGAATGTTCTGGCACTATTTTCTATCCATAGAATAAAAACATTTTGCTTTCCACCTAAATATTTTTGTCCATCTGTGGTATTTGATTCCTGAGGATGTTTCTGCATTTTCATCAGGAAGGCTAAAATGTTCACCCATAACACTAACATTTGACATCACTCAGCTGGATGTGCTGTCATAATTCATGGGCAGACTGAAAATTATGAGGCTGCAAGTAAGGAACTTCTAAAGGAACTTTTTTCTGCAGTCACATGCAGGAAAATGCAATGTGTACTCTGTGTTGGATTTTCGAAGAAAACAGTTTGAGATCTAAAGGTGACACTAACCATACACAAATATCAAAACTAAAGGAGATTCTAAGAAGTTCCAAGTGGTCAAAGAATTAAACTCAGTCTTTTGGTCTCACAATTCATATGAAAGCTTGCTATAAATACTAGGTAAAAGGCAAATAGTCTCACAGTACTATGCTCACCCTTTTTTGCAATATCCTTCTCAAGTACTGTGAAAGCTTTTAGAGGCATTGTCTTTTCTTTTTTTACTTTCCTTTTGTATGATCTCCCCTTAGCTCAGGTCATGAAAGATTTTGGTTCTATGTCTTTACAGCTTCCTCGTAAGAAAATATTCTTGGACTTAATCCCAAAGGCTGGATATCCTCAACAATAACATTCAAAAATAGTTTGAGTGAGATAATTTAGCCCAACATAAAGGGCTGTAGCATTGCTGGGATTATGCCATCCAGCAACTTTTTAAAAGCTGGAGGTACATCACGGCACACACTGATAGCCCATCTCAATGAATAGCTTTGGGAGGGGAGGTTGGTTTGGTGTTTAAATGAAAACATGTCCACAAGTGCGTAACTTCATTGTGCTTAGCGGTGCATTGTTAGAGAAGAAATAGAATTGCTGAGCAGAAGTGGATTACCTCATCTCGTACAACAGTGACATCAATAGGAGCTTTGCCATTGACTGTAATAGGAGCAGAACGAACATGGTTTTGGAAAGGCGATGTGTCTTGGTTCAAACCACCTGGTTGCCAGGGATCAGTCTTAGCAAACTAGAGGAGGCATGAACCTTTTCCCCTTATAAGATTTTTTCTCTACTGCTTAATCTATCAGTTAAAGTTTCATCAAAATTAGTGACTTGAACTCATGCTTCTCCTTAGTTGAGAACCTGAACTACAGATGGTATGAGAACTGGGAGAGGAAGAGCAGCTAATTAGAAGTAAAGCTGAATGGACAACTCCAAGAAGTATAAACTCTTCAGAAACACAGCAAGTCAATGAAAAAAGTTCAAGCAAGAATTTTATATAAATGAAAACTGAGCTCCTGAAATGAAAGATGAGGAAAAAAAAACAAACCAAACAAAAAAAACCACAGTTCATTTTAATCTTGCAAGTTAGGGTACTGACTTATCTTTTTAAATATAGAGTGCTCAAAGTAAAGTGAGGAACACCAAAGCAGTTATCAGATGAAGATTGAGTTATCAGTTACAGACATTCATAGAATATTATACTCCTAAGCAGAATACAGCCCCTGGAAATTATCTGCTTCATACGAAAAACCAAGAAGGAGATTTAATATGTTTAATTATACTGAGGCAAACAGATCTTTTCAAAACATTTGTGGAATTGGTCATCTAAGGCCAGATGGTAAAGGGGATCAAAGACTCATATCTGAAAAAGATCACTAGACAGCTTAAACTTACAGAAAGCTATTAAAATGTGTGTGTGTGTAGGAAAAAAAAAAACGCAACACACACCCCCCCCGCCGCGCCAAACCAAACCAAACTCCAAAACAACAAAACCAACTAACCAACCCACCCAGAATGAAGCTGGACCAGATTGTAAATTTTGAAAACTGAGAAACAGAATGCAACATTAGCCTGGGTTAGCAAAAAAACAAAACAAAACAAAAAAAACCAAACCACAGGGCTATACAGAGGGAAAACAAAGTAGTAAAAATACTATGTGCATACTGAAAACAGACTGAATTTGAGGCAAGACCAAGAGAAGTAAATGAAGACCTAAACAGTGTCCTGTCTTCGGACACTTGCTGAATTTGCAAGTAGCAAATCAGATTTGCAAAAGCCTAGAAGACAAGCAGAAGGTTTTTTTAAAAAAAGCCACCACAACAGAGATGTTCTGCAAAGGGAAAAGGACTTTTTTTCTTGTCTGCTCTGAAGCCTGCTGTGATATTTCTGGTGCCTGTTCTTAACAGATTCCGAACCTTTGGTTGTGCTGCAGATGCGCTCCTCCTCTCTTCTCCTTCAACCTATTCTTGACAAGCCCCTCCTGGCTGAGCTGTTCCTTTGCCAGAAGCAACCGAGTGTTCCCTCCAGAAGGTCTGCATGACCCAGTGCAACAGCCAGAACAGTTGGCTTGCTTCTTTGCTGCGCAGTCACATATTTTAAGAAATATAAGAGACTAACACACAGCAGACAGTTACAAAATAGCACATGTGCACTATCCACAAAAATAAGAAAAGGAAAAGAACAAAATTCCCAATAAATTAAGATACATTGTAAAGAGAATGATTTGATTGACTTCTGATAGGTGCACAAAGCCCGAACAAACCAAGAACAAGAATTATGACTGGTGGCCCACACTGTGCTTTAAAATTCAGCTGAAAGACCTCAAAACCAGTGCAGATATGTTTTTATATAGCAGAAAACAGATTCAATTTTGGTTCTGAGTTATCAGTTCCAATGCCTATTATTAGAAGTTTATTAAAGAATAAAGTTGCTGAACATTTAATTTTGGATATGAAATATCTATTTGCAAGATAAGACATACCAAGAGAGATAAAGATGGAAAACATATCGTAGTTTCACTCTTAAGAATATAAAATATTAGCAAGATAGCATGATTTTAAAGGTTATCTTAAGTCCAGGGTCTGCACAGTCCTTTAGTCTATGGAAAATAATGGTTAAAAATTGTTGAAAGAATGCTTTAAAAATCTTGGATAATTAATGGCGAACTCTATGCAGCATGATTATAAATGAGGGCATCATCCTCAGAATCAGAGCTGTCAGATGTGAAACCTGGTTTAATAGCAAGTTTAGAATTTTCTACTTAAAAACTGGGTGTTTTGAAAGCAACATAGAGCCACTGAGGCAAACCCAGCAATATTGAAAATTCTCTAAATGCCTTCCAAAATTCAAAGCACACATAGATCCTGATACACCAACCTTGCAACCATGTGACAATTTATATACAAGCAGCTACAGAAAAACAAGTGATACAGTTGTGTTGTCACAGCAGTTTCATCAAGACGATTATTAATCAAAGACATGCCTATAAAAAAGTTAGAACACACTTTTTTCCCCTATTTTTGTGAAATAGAAACCTGAGAAAAATTCTGAACTTCCAAGATCCAAAACAAAACAGATGGTTGTAAAGCAAGTATATTGGAAAATACCAGGGGAATGCAGCAATGGAGGACCATCTTGAAAAGTCTGACAGCTTTTGATACATATGTGCATTGTTAGGGTTTTCATTTTTTTTTTTTTTCCCCAGGGGGAGGAGAGAATCACAAGCCTTTGAAGAAGCCTGCAAAGTCCCTTGCACAGCCTAGTTCAAACCAGTTGCTACAGACTGGTGCGACAGTAAAGGGAGACAGAACTCCACTTCCTCACATGATTTACTTTAAGGGTTTGTTATCCTACGTGTTACATGAAAGACACCGAGCTGTACACTCTGATCTCTCACTAATAGCCCACATTTACAGTGCATTTTGAAGAATGGAGAAAGCAGTACACAGCACAGCCAGAGAAATAAAAATACCTTTGTGCAGGACAGCACTACTAAAAACAGATTTTCCTAAAGACAAAGTGGAAGGAGAAAATTTCTTCCTTGGATTAGGGTTTAACATGAGAGAAAGCATCCCAGTCACCTGATGTGAACTCTTCCCAAGCCTATTCATTTGCTCAAAAATATTACAGTGCAGAGGAGAGCGTTAAGCAAATCCAGGTCTTCTGAACAGCTTCGTCCAACACTTAGCTCTATACATTCAGTGTTGCTTTTCCATAAGACTCATAACATAACCTTTTGAAACGCTTAAGACAATTTTAATTTCCCATAGCAAGTAAATCAATTGTTTTAAGGAATGTAAGTCATATCATACATCTGGAATTCTTATCACCAGAGCTTCTTGATTCAATTAAATGATTCCTAAATCTTACATAAATTAAGAGCACTTTAAGAAAGTAATTTAAGAGTAATTTCTGCCACATTTTCATACGTTACATTTGCAACCTATAAATTCTGAATGCAATATTCATCAGCAATATTATCCTTCATCAGAGAAGCTTGAGATACAAATACACAGAATGTTTTCTTCTCTCTTTTTAATTTTTTTTTTTAACACCTTAAGTTTTAAAACTTTTTAAAATGAACCACTAAAGAGCACATTAACAAACTGAACATTAGCAGCTCAAATCACTGCTGCACCTGATGCAGGTCTCAAGTAAGACCTGGTCACATATGGAGTCAGCCAGTGCTTCACAATATGCTACATGCAACAGTTTCTTACAAGCGTAACTACTTGTTCTATAGCCCAACACAATACAGAAAATATTCCCAGTATCTGTGATAACTGACCCCTGGGAAAAGCATGGCACCTCTAAGAGCTCCATTTCAGAGCTTTCCAACTGTTGTTTCCCAGCTTCCATTATTTCATTGCTGTTATTGTCATCACCAGTGTGAGATACAGACCTTTTCAAAATAATCTGAATGACCTCTAGCTCCAGTTCTTTTTCAGAAAACAGTGTATTCATTCAATCTTTTAACATCTTTTCTGGTTTTAGCAAAGTATTCATTTAAAATGTGTGCACTGTCTGGAAGTAAATTACAAGGGTAAAAGGGCATTTCAAGATGACTAAAAATGCGCCTCTCAAGCTGTTCCTTTTTCTTTTTCCCAGCCAGTTTTCCTGAAAAGGTGGTTAGGAGATCTTATGTTAAAGGCAAACTTTTTTTTTTTTTTTAAATTTCAGTGTAGTTCTGTGTGTCCATCACATTAGACTCAGAGATCTTGAAGAAATTCGGAGCTGTGCTTACAAATCTGAGATCTGCTTGTATAACAGCGATGTCTGTATGTTTACTTGTATTTTTACTAGTGGTTTTAGAGTAGGTACCCACTGCGCTATAGCATACAGCTACACTGGCTGCAGTTAGAAAAGCAAGTTTCATTGTGGAGCACACAAAGAGGATTCCTGCAAGAGGAAGCCAAACCACAAGATGCCTTCCAGCCACTGGTGGTACTCACTACAAGAGACCAGGATAGACTCCTAACAACTTGTTATATCAAGCAGTGTAGAACAACAGAGGACCTGCACAACGAAACTGATGAGGACACAATATCTGCATAGTGTGCACTTCAGCGATTTGTGTTCTGGTGTCGGTAACCTAGTCTAAACTAGCGGTATCTATTGGCACTGGCACAAACACATGGTTGGAAATCCAAAGCAGGCTGAATTTCCTAAGCCTTCTTTACTATACCATAGTTTTCCTTCCTGAAAGCAAGAGTTACCCTTCCGAGAGCACATCAGCAGGCAGCTGCTCCCCAAGGGAGTTTACCTTTGCATCCAGAGTTACTTGGGTGCGTTACCTGCATTTTGCGCTTTTGCAGTGTTGTCGGATATAACATTAGCTTCGGGATAGGTTAGATGCAGAATAACATTATAACAATTTCAGTGTAGAAAACAAAACTAAAAGGAGAGATTTCATTTGCCTATACACATTGTAAAGCACTAGTTCTGCTGCAGTGCTGAAGCACTGTGGCTACAAAGCAAGCAGTACCCCCGAGGTAGCATTCCATGAGAAGTCTGGAAAGCTTTTGCTGAAACATCCTATTCCATCAAAGCCAAAATATTTTCACTTTCATAAATCTCTTCACAAAAGGTAATATGCATAAGACTTGCTTGACTCACAGCAATCCAGGATGACACATTGTGCCCTGGATCAAGCAAGGATTTCAACATCTCCCAGAGCACAAGTCAGTATCTAAGACTCTGGGTTATAATCACACGCACATACTCCTATTTCTCTGGAGCACTGTTCTTCACATGGAAGCACTGTCATCTTGAGCAGGCTTTAGAGACAAGTCATTCCATCAAATAAGGACTGACATCTCAGGAATACCCTAATTATCACAAGGTTTTGCACGCTGTATTTAAGAGACTTCTGTATAATCATTTACTAGTTGAGACAATAAGGAACATAATTGATAGTTAAAAGGCAAGATTTCTGCAATTTGTAATTCCCTAATTGCTATTTTGGATTTCTAACTGAACATCAAAATGTCATAATCTAGTGGCACCAAACACAGAACACTTAAAATGTCAGTAAGCAAAGAACATTACTTTAAAAAAGAGGTACAAAAGAAGAAGCACAGATCTGATTTAAAACGTTCAGTACCTGATGGTATGAACTGCATTAGGCAGGAATAGCTCTTTTCAGCACTGTGTACTTGAGATTAGAGACTGCAAACCACCTATTTCAGAATCACAGCTCTCCACTTCCCCTGCTGAGATGTCAGATAGACTTGGGCTAAATTTGATGGCAAGTGTTCCAGGTCCTGTCTGTCAGGTTCTCCCGTGCTTAATGAGCAGCATACTCTTTGACGAAAATACTGTGTAAACAATGAAACAGCACATCGAAGAGGTGTAAATGAACTTGTTTCTGCAGTATTTTCATTCAGAGTAGGGTTTAGGACTTTTAGGCAAGGTCTGCAAAACCCTGCTGTGTCCCTGGAACATAATTGGCTCCTGAGAGCAGCAGTGTATATTAGGCACAGTAAAGCGGTTTAGGAAGGTCTTTCAATAAGCTTTCTATAAATGCAACTCATTTTTATACGAAGCCTGTGGTTCCAGTGGCTGGGCCATAAGAAAGAGTTGCCTAAACCCTTGCTTGTTTTTATTTCCTATAAGTGACACCATCTCACTATAAGTACAGTAACTCAACTACTTTGGACAAAAGAATACATGAAGACCAGCAAATATTTTTTGTGTGTGGATATATAGTCACCTTCTAAATCACCATTCTCCAAAATCACCACTCTGAAGGATGTCTGTGGCACAAATGTTTCTAAGCATCAAAGAAGGGAACCTCACAGCTACTGGAAACACCATATATTCACAAATGACAAGCTGATCAGGCGGTAGTGTGCATGGGAGCATCCCTCCTGGCTTCAGTAGCTTAAGGTACCTAACAAGTTGTGGATTTTAAGTTATTTTGCAGCTGTTAGTCCCTGGCTTCCAACAACACAGAAAACAGCAATTTGTGATACAGGCAGTCAGTGTTCCTTCCTATTTTCCCCATCTTCCCAAAACACCCATGTGCACTACTGTAACACCAAACCTTCTTAGGTAGCCCTATTTGCACAAAACGGCCTCATTTGCCTTGTTTACTGTGCTGAAATAGGTTTTCATTGACACTACCACAGCACAAGCATTTTGTTTGTTACTATACCTACTTATATTAGCTACTAGGTTAGGGTGGAGAGCACTAAATTTACTGTATGACATGTATAGTGTAGTACATTATTTTAATGCTGGAGAGATTCACCATGCATTTTGGAGAATTTTCTAGATTATTGAGAAATAGGTCAATGCACTGGCCAGATTAATTGTTTTAAAAACAGTTTTCAAAAAGAAGATATAGCAAAACAGCAATTGATTTGGGAAAACAAACAAAAAAACAAAAGAAACAAAGAAAGATTAAAATCCACAGATCCATTTCCAGCTAATGTCTTTAGTTAAATTAGCAAAACATGAATATCAGAAGCATGGAGAAGTAGGAAAAAGATTAAGTTCTAGAATGACAGATCAGTCGATCAAAATTAACTGAAAAGAAAACAAAATTTTCTCAGGAAATAAACACATCACATCGTGAGAGTATGTTACTGCTGCAGAGAATACAGATGTTTCTAGCAAGACAATTAGCACAGCCATTTTCCTATCCAAATCCCTGTCCTCTCCTACAGCCATACACATTGCAAGTGGTCAGAAGGGAATCCCAGGGCATCTGCTCTGCAGCTATTTCTGCATTGTTTCAGTCTCATCCCCAAGCAGGAAATTCAGTCTCATCATAGTCCTTTACTGTTTGAAAGGATCAGCTTGCACTGTGGGGGAAAAAAATCTCTCTTGTTGAATAAGAACATCCATCATAGTTTAAACAGAATTTCAGGAATGACAGGTACCTTATTTAGATAAGGTGACACATTACTGGTGCTTTTTTCCTCCTTTTTCTTATACAGTAAGATCTATATGGAGAGTAAATTACTCTATCACACTGAGTAAGTATCAAAGTCAAGCTCCATTTTCTGAGTTTCCTATTCCCCATCCCCTTGAACTCCTCATCTAGCTGTATGAAGGACATCTGAAGTGGATTTCTGGTTCAACTGCTCTCAGTATCAAATATTTCTGTTGGCTAGCCTGAGTGATAAAGCTTACTGAAATCCTTTTTCCTAGGAGAAGGCTACTGGCAGACACTGTATTGTTCCTGAATTGCTGTTATAGGTTGTTAAGAATAGGGACTTAAAAAAAAAATAAATACATTAAGCAGCTATAAATACCAGGTATTTAAAATAATTTTTACATGCAGTCCAGATTGTTCTAAATTGTTTTCTTTAAAGCTGAGATTAATGCACTGAACAGAAATTAAGAAATTAAGATTTCTTTGAAGCTATTATTGCCATGTCTGTGTCAGAGCATGACAGTCCTTTCTCCGAGCACTGCAAAACAAGGGGCATGCGTGCCTCAGCTGCAAGCCTTGGTCATGAAGTTGGGCAATGCAGCATTAGCTACAGGACTTCCTCATTCTCAAATCAGACACAATTTTTATATTTTAATAGCTATTTTGCTGATAAACTCCTAAACATGACAGAGGTAGGCAAGACTGGGAAAAACACAAAGAGGTACCTTCATTGATTCCAGGAACACAAACTGTTAAATTAGTCCAGTCAACATGGCATACATCCTTAGCTATGGGAAAGCTGGAATTTAAATGGATTCCAGTGGAAAGGACTACATTACCAGACAGACTTCACTTGCATATGAGATCCTCTGTGCAACCTGACCCTTATTTACTAAAATGGGTAGTAGTGTGTGACTCAGTATGCTTGAAAATGTAAATAGAAAAAGCATAGTAAAATTAACTGTACTAGGAAAATTACTGAAAATGGACTCAGCATTATATGCATTATATACTCCAAGGAGATCTTATAGCAGCCTTCCAGTACCTGAAGGGTGCTAACAAGGAAGTTGGCGGGGATTTTTTACATGGGAATGTAGTGACAGGACAAGGGGGAACAGGTTTAAATTGAAAGCAGGGAGGTTTAGACTGGGTATCAGGAAGAAATTCTTCATGGAGACGGTGGTGAGGCACTGGAAGGGGTTGCCCAGAGAAGCTGTGGATGCCCTATCCCTGGAAATGTCCAAGGCCAGGATGGATGAGGCTTTGAGCAACCTGGTCTAGTGCAAGGTGTCCCTGCCCATGGCAGGGGGGGTGGGTCTATATGGGCTTTAAGGTCCCTTCCAACCTAAATGATTCTATAATTTTATGAATTCATAAGATGATGAGGAGTTATACTCATTTCCTCACCAGTAAAAGCAAAGTTATTACTCTATATGAAGGGTAGATTGGAACAGAAATCCACCTGTTCCATAAAGCTTTGATGAAAGAATCACTCGGGGTCCCTGCAGGTAATTTATGGAGGATGGCTAGGGATGGGGAAAAGACTGAGAATTAAGTACTACCTCAAACAAGGATTTAGCTGCAAAGCAAGCACACCTCTAAGTGCCACACCACCTTAGAGAAGAAGTACTACCCTGATGTAAAGTCCCTGAGTTCCTATTAATGGAGTCCACAGCACCTTCTCATCTGGCTTATCTTTCACAAACCCATATGAAAGTCTTCAGAGCTATGAAAAATACCTCTCAACGGTCCTCTGGTGCTTTCTGTAAAAACCCTTCATACATCCTGTAGGAGCAATTCCTTTCATCTGAGTACAATTTACTCACAGGACAAAAATCAATTTTTATCAATACTCCACAAACGAGCACATGGACTGGAAAGGAGTTAATACAGATACATGAAAGATCCAGGTGACCAGAAGCCGGAGAAATATTCAGATGAAAAATAAAGGCATTGCATCTCAGTGACAGTGCCTGAAATACAGAGGCAAGCAGTACAGTCACACTGAATGCACATGCCATTATGTATAAGGAGCAGATACTCATCATGTGCAGGGTAAAAAGTGTATGGATCCAAAAAGTTGGATTGACAGAGCACAAGTCAGCAAGTTTTGGAGGAGACATGAAGTATCCAAGTCACAATTTCAGCTGTTGAATGAATCCTGACTTGTAATAAAGAATCTGATGGACTGAGTGAGTTTGCAAGAGCTTAGGGAACGAGCAGAGGTAGGCATCTGTTTCGTTTGGTTTGTGGCTGCCAAAATGATTTTCTCATATGCCTCTTGTGACCATCCTGCATCCATGTAACTTGAAAGGATGAGCAATAAAAGTACGAACAACTAAGGACTGGGGATGAGGATACATTTGAAGTTCTATTTAAACAGAGGGAATAGCAGCCAGGTATAAGTCCTCTATACCCCTTGCAAATATCGGCATGGTTTTTTTTCTGCTCACATGTGCACCTTGGGCTGCATTGGAACAGGCCCTAAAAAAGCCAGCATTCCTTTTGGCAGGATTTAGTTTCTGCTTCCTGTACCTAGATGAATAACGCAGAGTACGTCAGAGGCTCCCCGAGCCTTCGGCCAAAGCAGGAGGCACGGGGCAGGTGGAAGAAGAGTTAGAGCCCATGGGCATGACTGAGAGAAATGGGAAAGGTGATAGTCAGCAGCAGTGGGGAACCAAAAGGGTTAAACTTCACAGGAAAGATGATGGTATCAATGGACACAGGAGCACAAACTTTTCCCCGTAAACCCTTAGCATAGCCACTATAGCTGACAACTCACACCCCCTACTCACAAACCCACAGAGATTTTTACCAGCTGCCTCCACCTGTGGCAGGGTAAGAGGAAGAGAAGGAAAGGAACAGGCAGCGAGTTATTTTTGTACCTTGTTGCTCCTGGCCTTGCCTTGCACAGTTTATCATCAGTCCTGAAAGAGAAGTTGCTGGAAGAATCCCAAATCCAACAAATAATTTAAATTATTTTAAAGAAGAATTAAGTCACGTTAACCTCATCCTTCCTAAGTGGAAAGCTTGGAGGGCGGTCTTCGGGACAACCCCAAAACAAACTCTAAGATTTTTCTGTAAATGACCTTTCTGTAAATCCAACTCAAGAGCTGAGAGAGGCAATAAACAGTTAAGGAGCTTGTTTTACAGGGCACCTCGTATTTTTCATTCCCTGAAAATACTCACCATTAAAATATTTTAGCTGAGATTTTCAAAGCAGTGTGGGCAAATCCTCTGCACATCTCACATTAATTAACAGCAAGTGTGTGGGTAATTCCCTGTAGTACTTTGATAATGTCAGCTTTTTTTTTTTAGCCATTTAGCATATCCATATGGAATAGGATGGGAGAAATGTGTACAGTGGGTCTAAACTGTCCCTAAAAAAAACTCAAAAAGGCAGTTCTGTGCTGACCTTATGAGCCTTTGATCTGTTCTGACAGAGGGATTCTGATCAGCTATTTTGGGCAGATCCAGAAATGTGAAATAAATGTTCTCCATCATCATGGAGATCCAAGCCTAGTCAAATATCTCATCTGAATAACATTTTTCTGTATAGAGGGCTTGGAGGAAGGGCAGGGGAATAAACCTTTCTGTTTACTCTTAGCTTTGGAAAAATCCACTGGGAGGGACTGCACAATTAACATATTAATGAAGGCTGGCCTCAGATGTGATACCTGAAAGCAATTACGAGCAAATTAAGAATATAAATGCAAGAAAAAAAAACTCATGCCTGTTTGGGACAGGAGGAACATAAGCTGTTCAGCACTGAACCAGGAATATATTCTTACCTTATTCTAGGGGAAGGAATCCCATCTTATTCTGCTTGGAAAAGGCAGCACTTCTAACCCTTGCCATATCAACTGTAAAAAAACAGTAACACCGTGATACCTGCACTAGTTCGTACAACCAGTCACTGAGCTGGACAGCAGAGTTTAGACAGTTAAAACCTGGAAGCGTAAAAACCTGAAAGTCTGTACTCAGCTAAAGTAGAAAAAATACATGATTTTCACCACAAACAATCTCTATATTAGAATCATAGAATCACTGCGTTG
>NW_010235302.1:0-34721 GCF_000690775.1 Eurypyga helias
CACGGGCTGCTGCGGCGCGGGTGGAAGAGCCCCTCGCCGCTGCAGGGTCTGGGGTGCTGGGCTGCCGGTTGGTGCCGTTAGGGCCGCCCGGCCTTTTCTGTCGCCTCGGCTCCCGTGCAGGAGCTTCCTTGCGCGGCGCGGTGACCGTTGCCCTCGGGCAGCTGCCGGGCGGAGCGTAGCGCTTGCAGAGGTGGGGAGCGCAGCTTTTCTCGCAGTACCGCATCGCTGCGACGCGTTTACGATTTCTTTGTTGGAACAGGCAGGGAAGTTCGTGCTGCTGTTCTCTGTGGAGCAGTTCTAAACTTGAGCCTTCTTGAAAAAGTTGTGTTTTCTACCCCGGGTTTGCTGCTGAGGGTCTGCTTCGCCGCAGCTTTTCATGGTCAGCTCTAAGAAACTTAAAAAGGCACCACTAAAAAGCCTCCTCCAACAGCCCATCTGTGATTCAGCACTTCCTTCAGCGTTTTATTTCTGCTGCCATCCAAGTCATCTTTCAACTCTTTTACCCCAGCTGGATTCACCTAGGAGCCCCTTAAAACATTTCACGTCACCTTGCCTTCAGCATTACAAAGTGGGTGGTGGGTTTAACATACTTGAAATTTGACTGTTTCATGGGAGGAAATACCACCTTCTTCTTCCTTAGCTTCCTTTGCTAGTAATTTATCTCCTCATTGTGTTCTCTTTGACCTTCCTCTCCTCCTTGCTACCCCACTAAGATGCTCTCAGTAAGCATCTAAACATCCGTTCTTCCTCTTGGCCTTTCTGGCAGCGGAGGTGGTCTGACTCTTTGCTTCTGCCAAAAGGGGAAGGTTCTGCTCCCTCTTTGCTTCCATTCTGCTGCACAGTCATATTCTTATTTGTGCTCTCTCCTCTCTTTGGTTTGAATAAGTTTAACTGGATCACAGAGGGATCTGATAAGCTTCAGAACTGGTGTGAAGGTCTTGTTCTGTAAGGAGGAGGGGAGAGCTGAGGAAAGTGGACCTTTCCCCTTGCAACAACAGATGGTTGTCTTATATAGACTTTCATGCACAACCCTGTAGTTTTCCGGACAGTTTTCAGTACAGCTTTTGGGCATTTCTGGGGTACAACATCCTCCTGCTTGAAAATGCTTTGGTTTTTTTGGCTCCCATTTGCTTTTCCTTCTAACTTACCTAGTTGCTTTTCTTCTGTTTGTGACTGCAGCTTGGCATCTTCCCATCATCTTCGAAAGTGCTAAGGTAGATACTTAAACTGCTGCCTGTAGTTGTCACACGCTCAAGAATTTTCTGACCTGATGTGTCACATTCACCTGTGGTGTCTTAGAGCGTGAACTCTTGAGATAATGGTCTTTCTCTGCTTTTGTACAGTCACTAACACAAGGGAAATTTAATCTTTGTATATATTTCCTGTTAGTATTGTACCTGGTTATGTTCAAGGCCAGGCTGGATCAGGCTTTGAGCAACCTGGTCTAGTGGAAGGTGCAGGGGGGTTGGAACGAGATGGTCTTTAAGGTCCCTTCCAACCCAAACCATTCTGTGATTGCCTCGTCTTTCTTTTACTAGTATTTATTTATTTATTTCTGAAGCATTTGTCTCTACCTTTTTCTCCCTTCACTCTGTTAATTGTGGAATTAGCTTATGTCAATATCACTTCCTTATCATACTACTTTGACTTACGACCTGTAGGTATGTGGCTTGTGGAATATCTTACCTTTTTCTTTTTGGTATCAATTACTGTAAAGTCTGAAGTCCTCCTGAAACAAATTCTGCCAGCTGTTAGCAATCACTAGACCTCATTCCTATTTTCGTTCTTCTTTCAAGGCAAATATGTTTGATCTTCCTTGCCCAGCTTTCCAGGTATTCTTTGTCTGTAAATCACGTTCTTCTGTTACCTTTGCCACTTCTGGGATCAGGTTGCTCTTGATGCACAGTGGAGTCATCCATAATGATTCCTGCATTTTTGTCTTTGGAAGTCTCAAATTCCATGTGCTCTCGGGAAGAAATACAGTCTTTGTGACACACCAATTTTTCTCTTTGCTCTATTCAAAACTACATTTAATTGTCTTTTTTCTTGCATTCTCTTAAATCATTATGCTCTTTTTCAGTCTTCAGGGGAGTAGACAGGGCGTGGAAGGCCTGACAACCCAGTCTTCTGGCTGAACATGGGTAATCACAGTTTGACCACATTGCTTAATTTGTATTTATTCTTTTAACCTCTCTGCAAAATAGCTGTGACATTAAGTCCATCTCCTTAGGTGTTCCTTGAAACCTGACTACCTTTTGTATAAGTGCTCTGAGAGCAGCTGAAATGCAAATCATTATTGGTTTGTTCTGCTTTACCTGCCTTTTCTGTGTGGCTGTTTGCAACTCCAGATCGTGGTTTGAGAATCACAGAACGGTTTGGGTTGGAAGGGACCTGAAAGCCCATCTAGTTCCACCCCCACTGCCATGGGCAGGGACACCTTCCACTAGACCAGGTTGCTCAAAGCCTCATCCAGCCTGGCCTTGAACACTTCCAGGGATGGGGCATCCACAGCTTCTCTGAGCAACCTGTTCCAGTGCCTCACCACCCTCTCTGTGAAGATTTCTTCCTGATATCTAGTGTGAACCTCCCCACTTTCAATTTAAACCTGTTACCCCTTGTCCTGTCACTACAGGCCCTTGTAAAAAGTCCCCTCCAGCTTCCTTGTCGGCCCCTTCAGGTACTGGAAGGGGCTATAAGGTCTCCCCAGAGCCTTCTCTTCTCCAGGCTGAACAAGCCCAACTCTCTCAGCCTGTCCCCATAGCAGAGGTGCTCCAGCCCTCTGAGCATCTTTGTGGCCTCCTCTGGACTCGCTCCAACCTGTCTGTATCCTTCTGATGTTGAGGGGTCCACAGCTGGATGCAGCACTCCAGGTGGGGTCTCACCAGAGCAGAGTACAGGGGCAGAATCCCCTCCCTCGACCTGCTGGCCACACTTCTCTGGATACAGCCCAGCATACGGTTGGCTTTCTGGGCTGCCAGCACACACTGCCGGCTCATGTCCAGCTTTTCATCCACCAGTACCCCCGAGTCCTCCTTCTCAGGGCCACAACGTTGAGGCATTCAGTACTGCCTTTACCTTACAGAGGCTGTTAACATGGTTCTCCCACATTGTGTTGGTGTGTAACGAAATCTAGTGTTGACTTCTCCAGAAATATCAAATGCACTTCTAGTCTTAAAGAAACATCAGATATTTTAATAAAATGTGCTCTACCATAGAAGGTGTGTATGTTGTGGACATTCACGTGTTTGCCTCTGTTCTTGTGTTTCCTGTAAAAACTGTGAGCTTTAATTCTGTAGATTAGAAAAGTGAACCAAGAAACCACAGTACTTGTCCTGGCAGGCCAGGAACTGAGGAATTCTGAGAACTTGGGAATACGGAAATGGTCTTTCTTGACTGGATCTTCCACAAGGCTGTAGTCTTCTGTGTCTGCTGCACTTGAATATTTAAAATGTTCTTCTCTCCCTGGTACCGTGGCAAGTTTTACTCTGTTGTGGATCTTGGGTGCTTTGGCCTTGCTCTTTTCCTTCCGTTTCTTTCATCTACAGACAGTAGTGAAGTACCTTTGTATTTTGCAAGTTGCTGGGTACAAATGTTAAGTGCCTCATCTCTTCTGCAGGTGCTGTTCTTTGGATTTGGGTGGCTGTTCTTCATGCGTAAGCTCTTCAAGGATTATGAGGTGAGAAGGAGCCTTTCATTACAATTCTACATCTTAAAAATTGCTCCCAAGTATAGTAATATTTTTGAAACTGCATTTGGCCTTTTTCCTCTCTTTATGCTCTCTTATTTTTCATTGTCTCTACTGTTACTTTCTTTTTAAATTCCTCTTGTGCTTCTATTTAAGACTCCTAGGTATCTGAGGTCATGGGTACTTCTGGAGGTAGTGAGAGTTTCCATACTGGCTACTGTTAAAAGAACAAAGAGGGAGGAGGTGCAGGGGTCATAGGGAACTCTTTCGCCTTTTTCTTGAGTGAGCCTGCCTTACGTAACTATAAAATTTCTGTGACAAAATCACATTCAGTGGTTAACTTGAAACTCGGTGAGGTGTGTTCGTTGTGGCTGAACTGTTTGTGAGGATTGGATGGGATGAAACTGTTGCAGTATCTAAGAGAACATTGTCCAGCTCAGAGGTGCCCTAAGTGTGAGCCAAACTGAGACCCAGAAAGTTTTTCTGATACAGATATCACCTTTAAATTGAAGGTTAAGATCAAAGAGGTCTGTCAGCAAGGGTCTGTCATCAGTCGGGCTGACAGAGGGCATCGCGTGCTTGACGTCCCTTCTGTGTAAGGCATCTCTCTTCAGTGTGCTGGTCACTGCGGTCGGTGTAGTACTGAGCAGCTTACGAGTGCCCTCTGCTTTCTAACGGGCTGTTGGTGTCCTCCCTTTCGGATAAAGGGCAAGGTGCCTGGAAGCAAGAGGCCTGGTTGCGTGCCATTGTACCTTGTGATTTGGTTTTTATTACCTGAGGGCTATCAGGATGCCATTCTAGGGATGGAAATGCCTGATGTCTCTGGCCTGTTTTCTTCATTGCAGGTGCGACAGTACGTGGTCCAGGTGATCTTCTCTGTGACTTTTGCCTTCTCTTGTACCATGTTTGAACTCATCATCTTTGAGATTTTGGGGGTCCTGAACAGCAGGTGAGTCTGGGAGCTCACTCATGGACTGGCCTGCCTTGTGTTCAGCAGCTTCAGTCCAACTTACGAATGAATGGATTTGTCTTGGGTTGGGGAAATGATGTGGGTAAGTTGTCAACAGCTCAACAAAGATGTGTGAGTGGCAGGGTTTGTTCATTCGCGAGAGCGGGAAACTAGAAGCCATAAGGTGCTGATTTTCCGTGCAGTTGCAATGAGTGTGGACTAGGTCTTTAGGGCAAGACTTTAGTCTTTTGACTTTCTCCACTTGTGAAGTTAAACGGTTTCTTTTATGGGGAGAGTTGTGAAGCTTCAGATCACGGGGAAGAGCACTTTTCAGATGTTAAGGACTGTAGATACTATGCACACTATTTTTTAAGTGGTGGTCAGAGCAGGGAATGAGATGTGCAGCTAACTATGGAGTGAAAACTACTTCTGGGATAGTACTGTGTTTGTGAATCAAAGGCGCATCCTCCCTTGACACAGGGTGAGGACTTTTACACAAAGGGGATGTTAAAAATGGTCTACTTCAGAAGTCAGTAGGAAAGAGAAGATAGAACAGTAACACGTAGAGGCTAGCTGGGCTTCCTATTTATCCTCTCTCATCGTACTAGTGGAAGAGAGCAGTCAAAGGAGTTAAAAGGCAAGAAATACAAAACTGATAAAAGGTAATGTTAGTTCTGACTGCATGTCCTTAATCGGTAGAGCTTGCAGCCAGAGAGATCACGGAGGGGAATGCTTTTATAAGCTTCAGAAAAGGGCTGGACATGAATATATATGAAAATGTTTTCCTCTGAATTAGCTAGGTAAAGGTGACAAGGATCTTCATAATTTCTCCTTCCCCCAGGCATGGGTGAGAGGCTGTGAGTTACTATTGGGAACAGGATATGTGTTTTTCTGCTCAAACTAAGTGAAAAGTTGGTTCAGCCGAGATTCATCTCATCTGTATTTGACTAATCTCTGACCAGAGAGTACTGATCAGTTTGCTGTAAACGTGTCTTTTTAAATTCTTGCTTTGCAAGGTCCTGCACATGAGACTTTGAAGTGAAATGTGGTGAATTACGAACATTAAATAATTTCAATCCTTTCAATTAGCCCTTTTTTGACTCAGCCACTCATGACGAAATTAACTGCTGCTTATACTTAGTTTTCATTTACCGTTCAACTAGATGAGCAGAAATCAAATGCATCGTGCTGCAGCCAGCGTTAGTCACCGTAGAAAATACAGTATTTGATAAAACAGCCCAGTGTGTGTTTTCTGGATAGCTGTTAATTCTGAAATACACATTCTTGAGCTCTGTATTAATAACAAAACGAAGCCAGAGCAGACAACCCCCTGCAGCCCTAACAAGCAAAATCCCGAATATTCTATGCGCTGGGCCAATACTATCTCATGTTTGGTGTAGCTGAAAGGATTGCAGTGATGTGCGATTGCCTTTGAGAAATCTGTTGTGTTATGGTAGCGTGCTAATCAGTATTTTGGCTTTCTTTTAGCTCTCGATATTTTCACTGGAAGCTGAACCTGTGTGTCATTTTGCTCATCCTAGTCTTCATGGTACCCTTCTACATTGGTTACTTTGTTGTGAGCAATATCAGACTGTGTGAGTACTGGGTTTACGGCAGTGGGGCTGCTGGCTTGAGGCCACATACAAATGAGAAAGAACTTTTCTGAGAGAGGGAGAGATTTGTTGGTCACTATCCCTCTCGCTCCCTCCTTCCTTCCTCTGGCTTTGTTCTGGCTAGATAACTCCTCTCTGGAACTTAATGCTGCAGCATGAACTGTTTATTGAGCAGCTGGTTAGCGGGTACTTTACCTGACCCCAAACAATGCAGCTATTCTTTATGGGTTTCAGCGAAGTTGAGCGCTTTAGAGCCACGCTACTGGAATTTGTTCCTTTACAATTTTAAGCTTGCAGCCAGACCCTGGCACCCTTGGCAAGACTGTTTTGATCTGCTAGGGAGTAAAAGAAATGGGCTGGAGAAGCTGAATAAACTACTCTTGAGGCAGAAAAGCTCAAGAAACTACTTCTGCTTTTTTTGCTTACTGCTGTCTGGATGAGGCCTCTTCTGTGTGCTGATGGACATTTACCCTTGAGCTATTGATATTCATTTCTCTTTTGTATTAAGTTGAGGTGTGTAGGTTGGAAAAGCTCTAAAGGAAGAACTTCTTTAATATACTCTTGTGTTTGTTTTTTCTTCTCTCCATTAGTGCACAGACAGAAACTGCTTTTTGCATGTGTTCTGTGGTTGACGTTCATGTATTTCTTCTGGAAGTTGGGGGATCCATTTCCTATCCTCAGCCCAAAACATGGTGAGTTTCATATTCTTGCCCATCCCTTCCTTCCTGAAAATAGGCTTGGTTATCTTACTTTTATCTTGAAGCCATTATTAATTTTATCTCAGCTCTGCAGTTGGGACTGTAGAAAGTCGTTCTTGCAGCTGAGGGTCTGCTGTGCTTTGAAATCTGCAATCTGAAGGTTGTCAGGCTGACAGAAATGGGTGGATATACCTTGAATTATTTGCATTAGTTTTCTTCCAGTACCAGAGGAAAACTTTAGGGAAATTAATGAGTCCTAACTGAACCTAGGGTATGTAAGAACACAGTGTACTTTTTGAGGACTTTCATCTCCACAAAAAGTTGATCACAATCTTTTCTAACTTGTTTCTTTTCTTGTGGAGACTAAAAATTCAAGTGAGAACTGGCAACCAGTCCTGCATCTGACCTTTTTTTGGTCAGGTTATTGTTTCTTGTAACTGAAATCAGATCAGTTTAACGTAGGTGGCTGTCCAGTTGACAAAACGTGGTAGGGTGCCTGAACACCAGCGTTACACAGACTGCAGCCAGCAGCGTGCCTGGTGGTGCGCGCTGGCTTTGGAAGAGCTTTGTACGCTGCCTGGACCCAGGGGCGGTTGCGTGGTACTAGGGTTGTGGGTCATGGAACCAAGAGTGTTTTTATCTGTAGTGTGAAGGTACCATGTGCCCCTGGGCTAGTCTGAGTCCGACGGAGATTGTCAGCGTGTGGCTAACTGTGCCAAATCCTTCAAGCGCCCAAGTGTGCCAAAGGATTAGAACACTGTAGAGCCAGACTGCTTTGTCACCTGGGTTTCCTGTGTAATTTGTGTCACCTTTATCACCTGGAAAATTGTTTGTGTATTTTTTTCAGCAGGTGATGTTCAGTCAGTTTCCGTCTAATTGGTGAATATGTCTGTCTGCATAGATAACCACCAGCTTAATCTCTCTGTTCTCAAGGAGGCTACTTTGCTCTCTACTAATCTGTGAGGGAAAAGCTGAAGGATACCAACTGCTGTAGGCTCTGCTCACTCTTTCATCTGTGATCCTAAAACTTTCCTAAGAGAAAGCATGTATCTGTTTCGTAATTGTGGTGTTTGCCACTGAAACACAATAGCTACTATATGGTGCAGATCCCTCTGCCCACTGTTTCATTGCCAAGGAAAACCTGTATCCACTTTGAGTCGCAGAAGGCACTTGAGTTGGCAGAATATAATAACCCAGTGAGAATTTAGCTTTGGGGTTTAGGTAATCCTCCCCAGATCACTGAAAAGGTCCTGTGAAGCTGCGCAACAACTGCAGGTTTCCAGAACTGGCTGTGGGGTGTGTTCTGTTTTTACCTTCTGCTGTACAGGGTGATGCCTCCACTGAACAGTTGTACAGTGCCTTTTCCTACCAGGTGTAGATGTAAGGTCAGAGCAAAGGATTCTAGGCTTTTGTTTCTTTGCTGTGCTGCTGTCCTGCAGGTACTGACAAGGCTTCTGCAGGCCTCTGTCGTGTGGCAGTGGCCCAGTTCAGACAGGTAGGATCCTGCTGTGGAGGGAGACGTGACAGGAGGCCGTGTTAATGAGCCCCTCACATTGCAGTACGTTACCTGTGGTGTCTTTCTCAGTGTGCCCCGCCTGCTCTCCTGTGTGTAGGGTGCTGTGCTGCAGGCGGGGGGTTGTGCTGACTGGTGGGGCCCTTCCAGATGCCTCCACTGTTTTATTCATCCTGTGCCAGGGGTGCCTTTCCTGGGGATGGTGATGGCAGCATGTGGCAGCTGGGAAATGCACCAACAGTCAGGGCTCTGAGTCAGGAGTTTGTTTAATAGACCTGGGTTTGGGAGCTTGTAGTAGAAGGAAGGATTACTCAATTACATACTCGTATTCTGATAAAACTCTTACCTTTATCTGAGTTGATAACACATTGATTTTGTCTGACCTGATCCCGAGAGGAGGGTTGCTGTGATGAGTGTTACGGGGAAGTGTTGCTTTAACCAGTGGAATGTCATGTCATTTTGAAGGCACCTCTGTTTTCACTGCTGCTGTCTGACAGTGTGTGGGGCAAAAGGCCAGTGTATTGTAGCACATTCTCTAGCTTGTGTAAATCTCTATGCAGCTGCACATGACTGGGTGTCTCGGTCTCCCTTTGTGAAGTCTTTTTGCCTCGTTTTCATCATTTATTCCCCTTCTCTGAAGCATGAAATGTGGCTTGGCACTTGGCCATCTCAGCTTTGCCGTCGTGTAAGCTCCAAATGTGCTGCGTGGCAGCTGCTGCATAAGTAGCTCCCTAAAAAGTGAGCGATGTTTAGTAGCACATGGCACTGTATCCTGAGAAAGCAGGTTGAGATCTGTGTTTAATGGCTGAGAAGAGTAAATGCAACTTGAGTGCTTGGTGTAGGTTACAGCGCAGGCTTGATGTTCAGGCTGCATTATGAGAATATCTATTTTAGAGTCCACTTGGTGCTCAGGTGGAATGCCTTGTTGGTGGTCACCTCAACAACGTGTGTGTGTCCACAAGATGAATACTAAGCGGCCAGGAGCAGCATAAGCTTCCCGTGTTGTCATAACTCCGCTGTCCCACAAGCACAAATTGTGTCTGATCTGGAGGGGTCACTTCTAATGACAGTTGACAGGGTAGGGCTTCCTCTCTGTGGGTCAGAGGTTTTTGGGCCAGTGTGCCAGGACTAACTGGTTTGCTAACTCTCACTCTGGGTATTGCAGAAGTGGTTTTGTGGAAGATGCCTCCTTTATAGTGTTTGGTGGATGATCTGTGTTCCCGCCTCAGCAAAGGGCAATCACTGTTTTATTAATTCAGGACCAGAATATTGACCATTAGTCCTCTCTGGATCTGTCCTAAGCTTCTTCGCAGCTGGAGTTTCCCGTCCCTGTTTCTAGGCATGGCAACATGCTTTCTGACAGAGGCTTTCTACCTCTTTCTTTCCATAGTCCCTGCCTGTACCTCATACTACCTTTGGTCATTGCAGTGGGAAGGCACTTGGATTCATTATGCGGCTCTGTATGTGTATGGGAAGGCGCCAAGAGCGGAGCAGAGTGCAGAGGGCAAGGTGACTGACGCAGTGCTTTTCCTCTCACAGGAATCCTGTCTATAGAACAGCTCATCAGCCGTGTGGGGGTGATTGGGGTGACACTCATGGCTTTGCTGTCAGGATTTGGGGCTGTCAACTGTCCATACACTTACATGTCCTACTTTCTCAGGTAACTGCAGCCTTGTGAAATATTTTTGTCCACCTTTTTGAGACTATTCATCTGCTTTTCCTGTGGCATTGATTTAAGTTTATGAAAAAACTTGTGTCCCTTCCCGTGGCAATGGGGTTGGAACTAGATGATCTTTAAGGTCTCTTCCAACCCAAACCATTCTGTGATTCTATGATAACCTTTTTTCCTGAATCTAGTTATTGCCATGTCTCCATGCTAGAACCATTTCCACTGCTGAAGCATGTTCTCCTACTATCGGCTCTTTCGTCTTTGTTTCAAGGCCGTGTGTCTGTCTGCTCTGAAATGGGGTAGCAGGCCTAATCGGGTGTCTTCATTTTGCAGGAATGTGACAGATGCAGATATTCTGGCTTTGGAGCGACGACTCCTTCAGACTATGGACATGATTGTCAGCAAGAAAAAAAGGTGAGAAGGCAGCAGTAGCATGACATTATTTCAAGGATTTTCAGTCAGTAAGGTGATTCTTGAAATTACCAAAATTATTAATCCTGCCAGGGCTACGTGCACCAGCAAAACAGGTGGCTGATTTGGGTTGAGCTCTGTGGTGTTTCATTATGGCCTGATACACAACTTGGGGTTTTTTCTCCATTCATATGCAGTAAATAGTACCCTTTCCTAAGGCAGTGGCACAGATCAGGCTTCCAAGGCAAATTGTAGCTGACGGCAGCTCGACTGGTCTGTAAACGGGCACCTTTCCCGCCTGATGAGGAAGTGACCCTCCAGCTCCACAGCTGGCTCTCTTCCTGGCGGTTTCAGTGCAGAAGTGGATTCATACACTGGGTGCTCTCCTGCTCTGAGGATGTGGTGTTTCCTGGGCAAAGCTCAAGCGGGCTAGTGAGTTGGTGTGGGCGCAGCTATATTCTTGCAAATGGCAAGGTTTACATTAGTTCAGTGTTGCAGAATTGCAAAAGGTTGCTAATGTGAACGTAGTGTAGGGCACAGGCATCCCATCAGAACTCTGCTTTTGTGGTTTTACCTTATTCTGTGTACCTCCAGTGAAAAATGGTGGAAAGAAGAAGATACTGTTGTCTGCTGTTAAAAATTATTTCATGCCTTACCAGTTGTGCAGAATAAATGCAGTACCCACAGTCACTTCAATGGTTTTGCTGTCTGACGCTGAATTCTCACAGCAGCCCCCCAGACTTTACTTTTGGTGCACTAACGTTTTAACAGAACCTTTACTGTATGACAGAGGAGCTTCTAGGTAATCTAACCCTGCTGAATGGGTCACCAGCGTGTGCATCTGCCGATCAGTACTAACGTATGAAAGTGCAGTTAAGGCATAACTTTTTTTTTCTTCCTCTTTGAAAATGTTAAGTGGTGAATAAAAGTTAACTCAGCATTTGTGGTCATGTGTGAGATGGCAAGCAGTGAGAGTATTTAATTACTCAGGCTTAATTGATTTAATTCACTAGAAGCAGACTAAAATACTGACTTTGGAGTGAAAAGATGTTGTTAGTGCTGCTTCTGAGTCTGTGCTCATTGGTTTGTACAGAGTTTTTGGACCTCTGGTCCAAGGAGACTGATGTTGGGCTAAAAGTAAGGACGTCTGGGACTTGTGACTCACTAGCACTTTCTTGCCTTCCTGCGGCCAGGGAATCTGAATATAGCCACTTTCTAACCATTGTGAAGAGCCACATAAATTGTGTTAAGCACTTGGGAATTATACTGAAGTTCGTGTGTTTGTATTTAAAAAAAAAAAAACAAAAAAAACCCAGCCAACAACCAAGCCTCCCCCCACCAAACTGTGTAGTCTCAAAAATCTGTAAGAAATAGCAGAAGCTCGAATTCTGTGTATTTGTTCTCTTTTTGCTTTGACAGGGAGCAGTAGATTGCATGATTGGACTATTTGGTAATATAAAGCACAGCTTAAAAAGTTAGATTTGTATCAGGCCAAACGCAATCCAGATCATTTGGCAGAACAAGCGGGAATAGCAGTATTTTACACCGTAGGGTAAACGCTGTAGTTCCATAAATTGTCAGTGACTTGCTGGACACCTTTGCAGTACTGCTGGTACCAGTGCACATGAGGGTTGTAAGGCAGTAGAACATAAAGCTTTTTTGTTTCCTTTGCTGATCTTGACATTTCTTCTCGTACCAACCCTTATTCATACTGGCTTCTTTGTCAGTAGGAAATAGTGGTTAAAAGTGGTTTTCCCTGATGCTTTTTGCACAGGAATTATTTTCTCCTTGAGTGTAATCAAGTAAAGCCTTATGGAAACTTACTCTGAGGTTGGCAGGTTGTTGTGCTGGCTCGTTCGTGAGGGAGTTGGTGGGTTTGTTTAGTTTTCCAGCTCGTGCTACCGCTGAGAGGGTTCGCTCGGAATCTGCTGTGACAGCTCTCGGGCTCTCTGAGTCTGCCTCTCACTACTCAACACCTGGTTGTGCACTGGTCAGTGAGTGGTGAGGAATTGTATCATATTGTATCACATGTTTTATTTTCTATTATTTTAATTATTTATTATTAGTAGTATCTGTATATATTAGTTTAGATTTAATTAGTAAAGAGTTCTTATCTCAATTCTACGAGCTTCTTTATTTTTCCCCCGATTCTTCCCCTCTGCTGGAGGAGGGGAGGGGGATTTGTGAGAGCAGCTCAGTGGTATTTTGCTAGCCAGAGTTAAACCACGACAGTTGTTTATACTCATCCTTGCAGGTATGACATAACTAAGCCTTAGGTTTGGAATGCCTAGGTTCTGTGACACCATTGCTTCGTTTTGCTACGTGTTAAGAGTCCAATCAGCCTATCTGACGTAGATATCTCACATACCTACACGCGCAAAGTGTGGTTTTTGCCTGTGGATCCTTTCAGTGAGGTCTGCAGGACTCCCGACCGTGGCGTGGGGGCAGAGATCCCTGTCATTTCTCAGAAGAAAAGGTTTGCTTGCCTTCATATACTCACAGCCTTGCGCTGTGCCTTGGCGTAGCTGCATTTTTGCTGCACTGCTGTGGACTGCTTGGGATGGGACATGTGACTCGGGTACTTGGAAGAAAGTAAGGCTTAAAAATGCAATTCTTAAATTTGGCAGCTATCAGGATGAATTGAATCGATCTGTGTTACTTGTAGCCTGGGGCCGTATGTGCTTTTATATTCTGTGGGGTGCCCCAAGGGTGTATCTTTTACTGGATGTGAAGGAGAGGTGATTTTTTTTTTTTTGTCTTGTATTACACTGCTTATCAACAATGTTGACGAGGGCTCAGTGCCAAATGTAGCAATGCTGGCTGCAGCTACAAGAAAGGACCTAAACGCTGTCGAATCATGGATTGCCTTGACAGTCCTATGAATAGTTTTCCGCTTAGGAATGGGTAACTGGCTCACAAATTTCAGTGGGGAGAAATGTGAGGGAATGAGGCTAGAAGCCAGCAGTGCTCATGGGGATTATGCTGCAGCGCACATGGGAGTGTGAGGGACAATCTGCAGCTGCTGCTGTAGTGCTGGAATTAGCTCTACGAGTCACGTTCAGATTGCCTAAAGCATCTAATGGTTCACTCCAATAATGGAATTATGTGTTTCTGCTTCATAACAGCTTGTCATGCAGCCCAGTAGTGAGTGACAGCATGTCGGAGTGCTGCTGCATACCATCCAGCGCTTGTGGCTCTGTGGAGGAGCCGGATGTTTGGTGATAAAGAAGAGGTGTTCGGCGGGGGGGGATGGGAGCAGGAGAGGTCTTCCGATTCCTGAAGTTGAGATAGCAGAGTCATGTGTTTGAGGAAAGGAAAGAGACTAATCATATGACTGAGAAAGCCGTTTGAATTTTTATTTTTAATTGGGTTTAAAGCCCTTCAAGGATCCTAAATGGATGTGTTGGGAAGTGTCTCATTGAATCTCGCTTGATTAGATCTGGGCTCTGCTCCAGAGCTAATCAAAGTAATGTTATGAAGCAAGATTGGTGCTAAGAGGGAAAAAAAATAGGGGCATCTGTTTGCAGTGAATTTAGTTTAGCAGTGTCTGCTAAGGAACTGGTTTTGTTTTTATGGGTGGGGTTTTTTTGGGTTTTTTTTGACTTTTTATGAAAATACTTTATTCCTTAAGGGCTTATTTTGTCCATTTTCTGTTCTTTCAGGATAGCAGTGGCTCATAGGACAATGTTCCAGAGGGGAGAAGTGCATAACAAACCCACTGGCTTCTGGGGAATGATAAAAAGTGTTACAACATCTGTTGCAGGCAGTGAAAGTATCCTTTATCTGCACGCTGGCACCTGCCTCGGGAGGTGGTTCCAGCTGTCTTCCCTTTTGAAAGGAGGAGTGTTAGTTGGGACAGTTACAAAGCATTTGTGTTTCAGCAGCCTGAGCCAAAGGCTGAACGCCTCCTGGGCCGTGCGCTCTCTAGCGCTGTGCTGCCTGACCGTTTGCCCAGGGGTTGGGCACACAGCTGTGCTGTGACACAGAGGGGAGCTGGCACGCTGCTGCCCTGCCCCGTAAATGCGCCGTTGCATCACTGCAGTGGAGGCGCACAGCAGATAGCGGGACAGATGTGCACGCTTACGGTGTCACATCGCAGATGTCTACCCCGGCACGTCACCCACATGGGAGGCAACTTTCCCTTTGGATCAAAGCGGAGCAGCAGTCTCCAAGAGCTCTGGTTCTATTCTGTGATGGGTTCCCCAGGCAGAGGAATAAAGAGCTTGTTGCACTACTGCCTAAATACTGTGTGCTCCCCACCCTCTTAGCATGGAGTAGCATGCAGTGTCTGTATCCCTGGGACTCTGGGTGCAGTGTTAACAAGGAGCGTTAAGACTGAATCACAAAACTGGTCTGGATTAAAACAATGGCCCTTGGGCTGAAGGTGGGGAACGTTTGGTTTTTGATTAAGAACTTGTAATGTGTTTTAGCCTTGACTGTGCTGGTTTGCCAGATCTGTCTCTTATCCAGCAAGAAGTGGATGCCCTAGAAGAGCTGAGTCGGCAGCTTTTTCTGGAAACTGCTGACTTGCATGCAACAAAGGTACGTAGTGAAATAACTGCCCAGATGGGTGTTGGGAGGTCAGAGTAGTTGGAAAGCGAAAATGTGACAATAAACTTAAAGCTCTTCAGCAGGTGAACGTTGAAACGTTGTGATGTGGTGGAGTGAGGATCTGTTCCTTTAATTTGGGGTCTAGATGGCAGTTTTCTGTCCAGTTCAGATAGGTATTGGAGTATGGCCCATGTTCCCAAAGCCATTCAGAAACATTGGAGTTAAGGGGTGTAGAAGGATAAAGCTGATAAAGCTGTGTTTGCTAGTATTGGTGCTCCATTAAAATTTTGTGTTGTGGATGGTTGTGGAAATGATTTTTTGATGTGTGTTCTGTTCCCCCTCCCTCCTTTTGTATTTCCAGGAGAGAATAGAGTACTCCAAAACTTTCCAGGGAAAATACTTCAATTTTTTGGGTTATTTTTTCTCTATCTATTGTGTCTGGAAAATCTTTATGGTATGTAAATGTTTTAGTATGTTTTATATTGACTTATGCAAATGTCACACGCTGCATAGATTATGCTATACATTCAGTCCATCAAATAATGCCCCAATTTCTTTAACATAAAGCTCTGGATCTGTCTTGCTGTATAGAGCAGTAGACAAGCAATCCTTACATGTGTGCATTTTGCACCTTCTTAGACAATCCAATCTCCCCTGCCCCTTTCCTTGGTGATACAAAAGAGTCATCATGCATGTGGCTCCTTTAATGGTGTTTTCTTGTTTGAGTGTAAATCCATCTCTCTCTTGTAGGCAACGATCAATATTGTATTTGACCGTGTGGGGAAAACTGATCCAGTCACAAGAGGAATAGAGATCACTGTAAATTATCTGGGAATCCAGTTTGATGTGAGACACTATTAATTCTTACAGCCTTTTCAGCAATTCCTGTCTTATCCGAGTAAAATCATACTGTTGTTAGGGAGAGAGTAATAGAGCCCTGAGAATGTGTCTTTGACTTCTGACTGACTGAAGAGGAAGGGAAAATGCACCGTAAACTTTGCTTTCACACTGATTTTATGCTGGGGTGGTAATGTGGTCTTGTCAGAGAGGCAGTGATTTGCTTGTTTGTTTTAGGCAAATGGAAACATGTTCCTCAACTTGCTTAGTTTAATACGTTTAACTACAGAGTAATTGTTTGCTCATGCACATAAGTCTTCTGTCCTTTACACTTTTTAAGTATATCCTTGGGAATATGGGCTTTTTTTTTTTTGATTGGTGTAAACTGAATTTTTTTCTCATGTGTTTGGAGTAAATAATTGCTAATATGTTTGTGAAAATGTCTTGTATAAACCTGTCTGCAGTGGATGTCTGTACAATCAGGAGATGCAAAGACCCTGAAGATTTGGCAGCTATACAATGTGGTGTAAATGAGGTTAGCAATAGAGATTCAACTGTATTCTTCTTGTTGATGCAGGTGAAATTCTGGTCTCAGCACATCTCCTTTATTCTTGTTGGAATAATCATTGTTACCTCTATCAGGGGATTGTTAATCACGCTTACAAAGGTAAGAGCCAGGACTCTTAATGTGGGTTTGGAGCAGAAAAGATCTTTTACTTTAGAATCATAGGTGGGACAAATACTGTAGAAATACTTTAGGTGGGACAAATACCGTATAAACTTCCAATACACATTTATGTTTTAGAAATCTGAATATAAATACTTACAGGGGGAGGAAAAATAACCTTCTGCAGTGTATTTCCCCACTCAGTCTCTATTGTTATTGCTGCTGGGAAGAGATGTGGATGTTAAACATGAGGAAGGGTCCAAAATGGTACTGTAGCCAGGCTTATTAGTAAGGTTGGTGAGATGGTGGTTAAAAGAATTTAGATTGCTTAATTTGAGCTGATGGTAGGACTGGAAAGGCATTAACTCAGGAGACTCATTGTCTTGACCTGGCTTTTGGTACCTAAGCTTAAACTTCAATATATATATAAGACTAAGACTGTGGATTTCAGGAAGTAGGGTACTCCTCCATTTATTTTCAAATGCCACAGTTTTAAATGGTGTGTACCTTTCGTGCAGTCCTAAGGCACATCAGACTTGTCTGACTGCTTTATTTCCAGTGCTTTTTTCTTTTTTCCCCCTAGTTCTTCTATGCCATTTCCAGCAGCAAGTCCTCCAATGTTATCGTTCTGCTTTTAGCACAGATAATGGTGAGTATGTGGATCCATGGGCACGCCTATATACATTTCTGCATGCATACATATTTGTGTGTACATACACACATAATAAAACCTTTGTTAGCTGCTGACCCATGTTGGCCATGGAGCCAATTGTGAAGCAGTAACTACTTTCTCATTTTTAATTTACAGGGGATGTACTTTGTGTCATCAGTGCTCCTGATCCGGATGAGTATGCCTCTGGAATATCGCACTATTATTACGGAAGTCCTGGGAGAGCTCCAGTTCAACTTCTATCATCGTTGGTTTGATGTCATATTCCTAGTTAGCGCACTGTCCAGTATCCTCTTTCTCTATTTAGCACACAAACAAGCCCCAGAAAAGCATATGGCCCTCTGAGTAAGGACGGCAGTCATGCGCCGCTCTCCGTCCTCTCAGCTGCACTGCTGCAACGCCTGTGGACTGCAACACTTGAAGAGAACCAGGACTATTCTGTGTGTTCCAGCAGTGTCACTGGCTCTTTGACCTTCCACACGTATTCGTCAGACCCTGTGGCTGATTTTGTTATTAAGGTGCCACAGCTCGAAGGAAAGGGGGATGCACGTATTGAATGTAAGGTAGATCGTTGCCGAGGAATAAGGGCGCTCCTTGGCACACCAGTATCTAGAGGCATTGGAACTTGTGTAATAGGCTGTCTGAGGTAAGACCTCCTACTGTCAGAAGAACATCTTGATAGAAGGCACCAAGGGAATGTGATTTTTTACTGTTGAAACGCAACACGTAATTGGGATTCAGAGGATGGCAGTTGTGGAGTTGAATGTTTGAGTCCATGGAATTAAATAAGCTTTTGTAATATCTCATGTAAGCATCACAGTTGTGTTTTTGTCAGCCCCAAAGACTCGTCTGGAAGTGAGCTAGAAAGTGGCTAGCATTTGCTGCCGGGCAGAAGGGAAGCGGAGGGAATTTCAGACCGTTTCGGTATGGAGTGTGTGCCAGCGTGCATCACTAGTACCTCCTGTCCTTAGGAGCTGGAGATCAGCTTTCTGTTGCTGAGTCTCAGTTGTGTTTTTTCTCCCTGCATAAATGGAACTGAGGTTTTGGATTCCTCTTTGCTAGAGTTCAGTGTGAAGTCAAAGACCACAGCTAGGCCTTGTTTACTGTGTGTGATACAAATTTGTTTGCCTTACGTGCTGTAACATTGGTGTTCCCCACAACCCGTGTTTTCTTCTGCAGGACCCCATTTCCCCTTCTTGATTGTAATTCCAGGTGTAAACGTGATGTTTATCCACGTGACTTAACCTTGTAGCCTCCAAGTGCCACTTTCCTAGGCTTTGTTTTAAAATTCTTCTGGAACAAAAGTTACAGGTGGTTAAGAGTAAGACCTGAGGGTGGGGGGAAAAAGAGCAACGCTAAACAATTTATTTCTGTGTTGTCTTCAGTGTAGAGCAAGGAGGCAGAGCATGCAGCAGCAGTATTACAGAGCCATTTATGTCACGATTCAAGACAGCGTGGCGTCGTCAGACAAACCTGTGTGTCTGAATTATGTCCGCTGTTCCAACTGCCATGATCCGCACTGTTTGCAGAGGGCAGCAAGTGGTGCGTCTTGAGTCATGAATTATGCAGTTAGCTTAATGTTTGAGAGGAATTTCTGCGATGTTAGCAGGAGACAGGAGCGTAATGCACAAGGGTGCGTTGGCTTGCGTCGCAGCAGTTGCGCTGCTGGAAGTATGGCATAGGAGAGCTGCCGCAGAGATTGAGTTGAGGAGCTTGGATTAGGGGGAGGATAGCCTCCTCTGGGAGATGGGGAGGAATCGGTTGCTCTTTATTAAGAGCTTATCCTTAAAAGGCTGAGATGCTTACGGATCTATAAAACGTTTCCGCCTGCTGTGGCAGTAACTTACGTGGGTAAAGGCGTGAATAACCAGCAGCATGTAAGTGAGTGACCGCCCGCCCGCTTTACAAGGCAGGAAGCCAGCGAGGTACGACTGCCATGTGTTAAATGAATGCCAGTTACGCTGGAGCGTTCCTGCATCTCCGCAAGAGATGGCAGTCCTTCACAGGTACGGCACTCCGGGGTACAGTCAAGTTCTGGGAGGTGTAGTAGCAAAAAATGATCGAAGAAGGAGGATTTGGGAGGTTTCGGGTTTTTTTGTTCTTGGCATAGTTTGTCCTCTCAAAACTTCGTGTCGTCATTGTTGTCGCTGTCTGCTCTCGTAGAGGCAGCTGATTGTGAGGAGGAGGAGGAGCTTGCCTACGGAGAAACAACAAATACGTTCTGATTATTATGTTTGTAAGCACGCGTGATAGTCTGCTAAGTTATGAAGGGCTCCTGTTTTCATCTGCCCTCAGCGTGCGCTTGTTTGGATGGCAGAATGAGCCAACAAATGTAATTTTTGTTGTTGTTGAAGTGCTTTTTGGAGAAGTACATTTAGAGGGAAATCTGTTCGGTGGAGGTTTCCTGTTTAATTCCCATACCTACTGAATTTGCATACAAAAGGCGGGGCTAACGTCAGGTCTGCGAAATGCAGCTTGGTGAATGGGAAACATTTGGAAAAAACCTGCAGCTGCACATTTGCAGACAAGGCTAATGAAAAATGACTAGGAGACAGTACTGCTCCTACTCCTCCTTACCTGTCTCTTGCATGATCGGAAAGGAAGCATCTAAATATTTAAGGCTGACCGCAGAGGGTTCAAAATGACTGTTTCAATCAGAAACAACTTTCCTGCTTTTCTCACTTCTGTCATACTTCAGATTCTACTGGCATGAAGTGAGTAAAATAATTTCAGATCAGCACATTGCCTAGAAAAATGTTGTCATAACCTATCAGTTACTCTTCCTTCTACAAAATTATCTGTTTTGAAATACTTCACCTGAATAAAACCCCGAAAGCAGTTTATGCTGTTTGGTGTGTATAAGCACTTTCCCACCCCGGCACTTCCAGGATTGTATTGCTAGTTTCCCATCTTCATTAAGGATTATTGTATTTGGATTATCTTAGTCCATAAAATCTCTTGTGTGGTGCATCCCTTCTGTGATTTAATCTTGATGATTAAAGATACTTACGTGTGGGGAAAGGAAGAGTTGTTTGTGATAATCAGACCGCAGCTTCCCTTTCGGTAACACAGACTGACTTGTAAAAATCCAGGCTCAACTTAAAAATCCTAGCTCAGGAGTACATAGTAGTTAGAAAAGAAAGGTTTCTACCCCCTAGATGATCCCTCAACATTTGCTTAATGCAGTGTTACTCACCCTTTGCCTTGGTTCAGGTGAGTTTCTCTCCGGGTCTGACAAATGGTTTTCTCTATAAGCTGGAGGTTCAGAAGGGTCACGAACTGGATCTGCCATGGAGGCTGTGATGGGAATATTCTGGCCCTGGAAGTATTTGTAAGCATCTTTGCTGCACACCAGTAGTGTCAGTCTGTCACCGCTCTCTTGGATTCTTGCCACCACTTTGTCATAGGCTTCATTCATCATGTTCACCCCATTCACTTCCAGGAGAAAGTCGTTATTTTCCACACCGGCGGTGTCAGCTGGCCCGTGCTTTTGTACCTGCAAAGGCAAATTCAGACTGTCGTAGCAGCATAAGACTTGGAAGGATGCGTTAACAGCTGGTGGTTAGCTAGACTATTGAGGCACTGCTTCCCTTAGAGGACGGCAAAATAAGCATGGGGAAGTGGAGATTTGCGGGGCAGAAATTAACTGGGAGAGGCAAAAAGCCTAGATATAATCAACCTGGAACCCAGCAGTTTAAGATGCATCTTGATTTTGATAGACTCATTATAGCAATGTGGCACGGTAGAATCATGAAGACAGGTGGAAAACCAGTTTTCTTATTTTTTGCAGGTCCCTGCCCAGTAACTTTACTGCATTTCACAGATTCGTTAGTAATAAGTGGAAACTCCTCACAAGAAGGCTAGAATGACAGACATAATTTGAGGCAGTAGAGGTTTGACTTTTGCCAGCTGTGGGATTCAGAGAAGGGGAGTAGGGCATGGTGAAGGTGTCTCTTACATTTTTAGGATGTTCTACAGTCAAATGAATCAGTTTAAAATACTAATTTTAGCATGCCAGCCTCATGAATAAAAGCAAAAATGATGCAAAACTTGGTTTCCCCTTCCCTCTAGATGTCTAACAGCATGAAGAACATTTTCTGGTGCTTGTTTTTAATTGTGGTGCTGCCATGTCAGTCTAAATTCAACAGTTACAGCGCTTCTCTGAGAGCGCTGGAGAAGAAACTTGTTTTTTGTGGCTTTTCTTGAATGTATTTGTGGGGTGGCAGGGAGAAGGCTATCCAACAGATTACTGAGCTTTTCCTTGCTCCTCATTCTACGTCAGTACCTCATTGATGAACAGGCCAGGCTTGTTCTTGATCATGTTTAAGCTGAAGCCGAATCCACTAGGCCCTTTCACCATCTTGCAGATTCTTGGCTTGTGGTTCACTTTGTGCTCCGGGTGCAACTCCACTCTTGCCTCCATTGTAGCTGGAGTTGGATCTTGTACTTTGGAGTAGTAGGAGCAGGGGGAAATCTGAGCCTGGAAAAAGTGACAAATGGAAGTTTGTTAACGTAAAAACTTGTGCTGCGAGATCTGTATTGGGTTCGCCATGCTCAACCTGCTTTGTTTGAAACCTTTTTAATGAGTCAGACTTGAGCTGCAGTGAAGGACTCTGCTGATAATGCCTGGCTGAGTGGAAACCTACAGTGTTGATCTATGTGTGAAAGGAATTTTGTGACTCGCTTTGTTCATAAACGGTTACATGAATTTGCTGTCTTAAACTGCTCACCTTCCTTGTGGTGTGTTTAAATGTAGAATTGTTCCAATAGCGCCTGTGAAAATCTGGAAGAGGCCAAAAACTTGGGTATTTAGTGACTTGCTGTACAAGTGCAAGGAGAGCTGCTGAAATATGGGTGCAGTTTAGACATCTCCTGCAAGATGAAGTGTCTGCCGGAGCAGACTGGCTCTTTCATTGCTACATATGTCTCTTCATAACGATAACTTACCAGTTCTTAGCAGAAAGTTTGCATTTTCTTACCAGTTTATACATAGTGTCAGTCTCCTTATCCACTACCAGCAGCGTGGCTTTTGCCTTGGACTGCTTAATTTTTCCCACTACGCTTTCATGATCCAGACCATCCACTTGCTCGCCGTTGACAGCTACTAGGATGTCGTTGGTTTTGAGACCGGCCTTGGCTGCTGGGCTCCCAGAATCAACATCCCTGATTATATGACCTAAGATCAGAAGGGGGAAAAAGAAATTGATGTGAAGGCATCTGCTTGTTTAAAGACATTAAAATGCGTGGCAAAGGCTAATTGTCAGAATTGTGCTTCAGGTTGAGGCCGTTTCCCTGATGTAGCCTGGTTTGCATCACGTCTATTGGGGGTTTCTAGATGAGCAGTAAGAAACCAAGGAGAATGAGGTCTGCAAACCCTGTACAGGAAGAAACCAGGTGTCGTGGTCTGTGTGTTAGCTTGGTTCTTACCACCCATGTTTTGTTCCATCTGTAGATGAAAGCCATATCCGTTTTTTCCTTTCTGGATCTCAAGAAGTCGTGGTTTGAGGGGAAGGAATCTTAGGTTGGCGCTCTCTTTGCTCAGTACCATCTTCTGGCTCATGTAATAGCGGTCCGTTTCTTCGTTGGAAAGTAGAAACATAACATGATTTCCAGACTTCTTCACCTGCAATAGTACACGTATAGTTTCAGATGTCACCCCTTCCGCCACGTGTGGGGATTACAGATGCTTCCGTAACTCCTGTGCTGATATACATAGTGGTGTGTGGGTGCTGTTGATGAATGAGCCATAAGGTGTCAGCTACGCTACTGTAATTTGACTTTTTTCTCCAGTCAGAAATTTTGACTGTGACAAGATCTCGGGCTTGTAAGATCCCGCATATATATGAGGCCATTTTCTGTATTTCGGACTGTTTTCCTGACCTCTAGTGAATTAGCTGTGGAGTGCCATGAGGGTGGTGTACAGTGCCAGTAGAATCCAGTGAGCCTCAGTAGAGGCTTGGCTTATTTAGATGTGGGACTCTACAGGCATATCGTGCCGTCTATACCACTGTTTTAAATCCAGTGATGCGTCAAGTTTACATCACGTTTGGTCATCTTCCATCTCCCTGTATTGCTGATTCTGAGTTTTTGGGGGTTTTTTGGTGTGTTGTTTTTTTTTTTTTCTTTTTTTCTGTTTCTTTTTTTTTTTGCAAGTCCATCCTTTATTTTACTCCTCTCTAGCCTAATGGGTGCCCTCTTTACTCAACCGACGTTGCTGCTGCTGCTGTTCCGGCAGCTCACCAAATGACGGGTGTTGCAGGGTTCTGTAGTGCGGAGCGTGCGCTGAATTGTGATGCTGGGATGGCAGAGCGTGTGCTGCCTGTCTCGTGGCTCACTGAAAGCTCTTCAGCTCCAGCTGCATTTTAGCAGTGCTAATAGTGGCAAGCTGGAAGCCTCATTAGCAATGTTCTTTGCAGCTGAGGCCAGGTAGGGAATTTATTTGCACAGTATTTTTTATCAGCTTGGAACTTTTTAACGGGAGAAAGGAACTGGTGTCTAAAATAATGAATTTTCCCTGTTCCATGCTAACTGTATCATCAGGGTTCCCCCTCTTCCTGCCCTGAAAACCACATTTGATGACCTGCCCTCTTACCATGAGGAGTATTTCCAGGAAGAGAGCGTGATTTATTTAACAGGGCTCCTGGCAGCGGTATACTGGTGTTATTTAAAAATCTTTGGCCTGTCTTGATGGCAGCGTTCATTCAGGATCAGTTCAAGTGGCCGCTTGACAGCAGAGCCGAAGCAGAGGGTTGCTCTGCCCTGTTGATGATACATGAACAGTAGCTTCCAGGATTTACTGTGAAGCCTTCACATCGGCCAGACCTGCCTCCTCAGTGACCCTGGTGGGTTGCTGTGCAAGTGGGCCAGAAGAGAAGATGAATCGGTATACAAACTAATACCTTTTCCACCATTTCCTCGTGTGTGTCATTTTCCACATTTTTTCCATTGATTTCAATCAGGCGATCGTTATTTTGGACACCAGCCTTCACAGCTGCTCCTTGTGATGAAAGCTCCACTATGAACAACCCCTTCTGTCCTAAAATAAATGAAAGCTCATTACACAGGGTACGTCACTGCAATGTGCCTGCATTCAATGGCTAAGGGAGCGCAGCGCCGATGTCCTCAGAGACCCTCCGTCTCCGCTTAGGGGCAGATTACAGGGGCACTACAGACACACCGCTGCCATTCTGCCTGGAAAAACCCTGCTGGGAGGCATTTCTTCCCTATCTGCAACTCAGAAGATCTTTTGTTTGTCTGCCAAGAGTGCCAAAGGGGCTGATTAGATAGCTGAAAGGGATTGGGGGGTGGTGTCCCCACCAACTTGGAGTGGGGAGCTGCTTTTATACATTTCATCATTTCCTGTGTATGCAAGGCTTCCATGGCCATCTTCAAGGCCAGGCTGGATGAGGCTTTGAGCAACCTGGTCTAGTGGAAGGTGTCCCTGCCCATGGCAGGGGGGTTGGAACTGGATGGTCTTTAAGGTCCCTTCCAACCCTAACCATTCTGTGATTCTATGAGTCTATGTTTGGGCTTTCAGTTACGTGGCATTCCAAAATACCCTCTTTAGAGGTGATGCTTTCCAGAAGACCTCTAGTCTGTTGATTGGCCTTGGAAGAAAGGCACATGTGGAAGAGGTTCAAAATCGCTTGCTTTCCAAATGAGGTAACTTACAAATCAGGAAGTGTTTATTACCGTTACCCAGAACCTTAGGTGCTGATTCCTGGGATGATTTGGAGGAATGCAGCAGGATATAATGTAGCAACTGGAGCGGGTATCTGGTGTTTGAGCAGGGACGGCAAATTTGGTTTTGTTAAGTGGGCTGAAATAACAAACACAACATAGCTTATTCTTTTTATCTCTCTAGGGTTTTTTTTTCCCAATCTTTTCTCCACCCCATAAGATCGTGGTCCTCAGAGGACCATGCACTGCATATGCTGTACAGAAATCAGATGGATCTGAACTCTTCTTGCTGCTTCTCACTTCCTTTCTGTTAGCAGGAGCAGTTTGTGTGCCCCCATTAGCCCCCCACCTGTTAACTGTGGTTGCCTCTCCCAGCTGCCATATAGACATATGGGGGCCAGTGGGAGCACACAAACTGCCCTTGCCAATATGTGTATATACACCCTCCCCCCATCTCTTCTGCCCAGGCTCTCACCTTCTGTGCTTTTCAGAGAGAAGCCATAGCCTTTCTCCTCCTTCACTAGGTAGCAGAGCCGGGGTTGTGGAGCTGCAGTGATTGCTCCATTGCCTGTGGGTGGCGGGGACTGCTGACCCTGCTGCTGTCCTCTTGACGCCTTTTGACCCAGCTCTTCCAAGTTCACTCCTTCCTTTTCTGCCTTTTGATAGGATGCATCATCCAGAACAAGAAATACAACAGAATCCCCGCTGGTTTTGACCATCTCCACCACCTGTAGTGGACAAAGTGAAACAGCAAGCAGGTCTTAGGACGATTGACCTAAAAGTTCTCCCCAGGAAGGGTTGTGCTGTCTGGTTTTTGTCTCATCCCTCTGCTTGTGCACTATGGAGGCACCTCAAAGGCATTTCTTGCCCATAGTGGATAGTGAACGATGCAGAGAGATACTCAGAGCAGTTGACTCAGCTCTTGGATTTCCTAGTGGAAGATGCCGTAAAAACTGGAAGAGAAAGCTTCACGTAGTAGCAGTGGGTCTGTGTAATGGGGGAGTGGTGTGGATCACAGACTAAACAGAGATGTACCTGTGTGTGTTCCTCCTTGTCTACAAACACACCGTTAACCCTGAGGACTCTGTCTCCATCCTTCAAGCCAGCCTTTTCAGCTGGACTGTCCTTTTCCACGTTCCGGATGAGATGCCCTGCTGTGTCTTTCTCAATGCGCAGGTAGAATCCATAGCTCTTTTGGGGCTTTTTGGTCACTTTACATTCCCGAGGCTGGAGAACAGAAGTCATCTCTACCAGACAGGATGGAAAAGGTTTATGTGAGTAAATATAGGAAGCTTACCTAGGTATGTTGTCTCTACATACTGAGACAGTTTGCTCCAAAATTCTTGGGTTTTTGTTTCTCAGGAAATCCTGTTGTGCAAAGTTGAAGCTATTTAAAAAGGCTCAGGAGAAGAAGGCAATTCTTTTTCTCTCTCCCTCCTCACTTTTCATGTCTCCCTGTCTCAAAGCAAGATGCACAACTGGAAGAAAGATGTTGTCTGCCTGTGATACCATTGTGAAAACTGAGCTGAGGATTTAATACCAAAATTAAGTCTTACGGAGTAAAAATAGTGGCAGCACAAAAATACTGGAACACTACAGTAAAGTTATGTGACAAAATGGGATTTCACAGAATGGTCAAGGTTGAAAGGGATTTCTGGAGCTGATGTGGTCCAACCCCCCAGTTGAAGCATGACCACCTAGAGCCAGTTCCCCAGGGTCAAGTCCAGATGGCTTTTGAGTATCTCCAAGGAGGGAGGCTCCATTACCTCTCTGGGCAACCAGGACCAGTGCTCAGTCATCCTCACAGTAAAAAGTGTCCATTCAGATGGCACCTCCTGTGTTTCAGTTTGTGCCCAGTGCCTCTTGTCCTCTCACTGGGCACCACTGAAAGGAGTCCAGCTCCATCTTCTTTGCACCCTCCCTTTATACCTTGGCAAGTTCCTCCCGAGCCTTTGCTTCTCCAGGCTGAACAGCCCCAGCTCTCTGTCTTTTGAATATCTCCAAGGATGGAAACTACAACTTCTCTGGGTAATCTGTGCAGGCGGACGAGCAGGTGGGGTCAAGGAAGGACCTCGTTGTCCTAAGCAGGCTTTCCTGTTCTTGGTTATTTTAGCTAAACAGAATTAAGTTTCAGGAAAAGACACCGTAACTGGAGTGTTACTGTTAATGGGTGCAGGGTTTGTGTTGGAGGGTGGAAACCAAGCGCTATAAAGGAACTGGGAAGACCCTTGGCTCCGCTTACAAAACCTTTTATCTCCTGGTTGGGTTCGGTATGTCTGCGTCTCAGTTTTCATACAAAACGGAGCGCTTGCGTTACTTCCAGGTCCTTCAGAAGTTACTGGCAGAGTCAAAGTTTTTGGAGTTGGCCACATTTGCCTCTGCCTCTGAATCCTAATTGATTCTGTAATGAAGAGGAGCGAACAGAGCTGTTTCACGTGGGTATGTCGTCATAGGTGAGACTTGGGTAAGAGATGTCTCTGTCTGGACAAAGCAGAGGGGTTGGGCCAGTAGGCTGATCTTGCAATTCTCACATGAATCCTGAAATGACCAAAGCCTCAGTTTGCTGCCCAACTGAAACTTTGTCTCCAACCTTCAGGACTTTAACAATGCCATGAGCAGTAATTGTTATGAAAATGTGACGTTGTGTGGTAAAGGAAAGAAACTAAATTTGGGTTGGAAATGACAGGCTGCTGAAGTAACTGCAGGAGTTTGATTCAGACTGATTTCTCAATGAATCTGTGACAACTGGAGCAGAATTTCCAGTCAGTGTCTCCAGGGGGCTGTGTTTACTTCCCCAGAGAACTGAGGCCAGCTGGTTCAAGAGTATATTGATGCTGGGATTGTCACCAGATTGCTGGTAGGCAGTCGCTCTTCTCCTCTGGAGGGTTTTTAAGCAAATCCTCCTAGAAGCTGTGTCAGCCACAGGGGCCAAGGACAGGGAGGTGTTTGGGACCATGCAGTGTGGGTTTACTGATTTTTTTTTTTTTTTGGTGATGTGTGATGAACCTGATAACTTGACATGGGTCTGTGATGTGGAGAGAACAGTGGATGCTGTTCACCTTAACGTTTGCAATGACCCCGATACGGTCTCTAGTGCAGTTGTTGTAGCCAATCTGTGACAGGCGCTGGATAAGCAGGCCACCAGGTGGGCAGAAAATTGTCTAGGCCACTAGGTTCAGAGGGTTTCCATCAGTGATGTATAATGCAGCTGTTGGCTGGTTGTTAGTGGCACTATTTAGGGTAGGTACTGAGGCTGATACCACTGAACATCTGTCTTTACGATATGGGCAGCGAGACAGGATACATCCCCAACAAGCTGATAGGTGGTAGCAAACCGAGGGGGAGCAGCAATAGGCTGGAGGTTAGGGTTGCTGTTTAGGGAGATCTCAGCAGGCTGGAGAAATGGGCTGACAGAAACCTGGTGAAGTTCAGCAAAGAAAAGTGGGGAAAACCCCATCTGTATCTAGACCCCGCACACCCCATGCAGGCTGACTGCTGGCTGGCCAGAAGGCAGCGTTGCTGGGCTGCACACGGGTGCCCAGGTTGAACATGGGTCAGGGGCCCTGTGCAGTGAAGGTCAACTGTGTACGGGGTGGTATCAGTATGTAGCCAGCAGGTCGATGGAGGGGATTGTTCCCCTCTCTGCCACTTGTGAGACCACGTGTGAGTACTGTCTCTGGTTCTGAGCTCCACAGGTAACCGACATGTTGGAGCTGGGCCACTGGGCTGATTTTGGAGCACGTGATGTTTAAGGAGACTGAGAGAGCTGGGTTTGTTCAGCCGTGGGAAGAGACAGCAAAGGGAAGATCTTACTGATGTCTTCAACTGCCTGACTGGCTTGTGTAGAGAACACAGCGCTGGACTCTTCCTGGAAGTCAACAGTGATAGGATGAGAGGTAACAGACACAGGCTGCAGCAAGGGAAATTCCAATTAGGCAGCTGTAAGGACAGCTTTTCATCTTGGGAGCCTCCAGATACTGGAACAGGTGCCCAGGGAGGCTGCAGAATCTCCGTCCTTGGAGATACTTACGTGGCTGTGGTCCTGAGCAACACAGTCTAAGTTGGACCAGTTTTTTATGGGGACCAGATGGCCTCCAGAAGTCCCTTCCAACCTAAACTCTTCTGTGCTTTTAGAATGTAATGAAACTCCGGTGTGGGTGATGCGTATCATTAGCAGGAATACTACATACTGAAAGTAAGCAGTAGTGAGCAGGGAACAGCTCCAGAGATAGTTGCCTTAGGAACTCCTGCCAGAGATCCGTGATAGAGGAACAAGATGAATGAAGACAACTGCCTCTAGTTGGAAAGTTCAGCTAATTAGCAAACTTGATTTGTATTTTACTGGAAAGAGAGTTTTCCTTTCTGCCTCTCTCTCTACTGTCTGTCAGAAGCCCAAAGTTGCGATGCAGAGATCACCCGTAATCACAGCCTAGGAAATACCAAGGACATTCACCTGCTTGCACGCAAATATTTCTTTGCAGCTCTGCATTTTTTCTTTCTTTATATCACCAGTGTGACTAATGTGGGTAGGAACTGGCTGTTTTTTCTTGTGCCTTGTGCTTTTTTGAGCCTCTGTGTAGTTGCACTGGGACTAACTCCATACAGGGATGGGCTGCCTTATTATTTGGACATTGTTTGGAACACATCAGGCTGTATTGATCGCAACTGCAGCTCAGAGCATTTTTTCTTGAGAAAAAGCTGGGAATCTCTGCTAATTTCTGAAGCTAGCATGTGAAACCGGTGTCACACAAAGCTGAAGAAACAGTAGGCTTTTATGGGGGAAAAAAGTATTTCTTTGCATTTAGAAATGGAGGGCAGGTTACAGTGTGCGGCACACTACTTTTAATCCATGAAAGCTTTACATGCATAACTATCAGGATCAAAAAAAGGAGTTTTCTAGGGGAAGAGGGATTAGGAAAAAAGGAATTTCTTACCTGTATGTCTGCGTGGAGCAGGCTTCACAGGAATTCTCTTTTGCTGTCCCTCCTGTGGCTGTACCTATAAGTAAAGGTGGACTTTGATTGGGCAAAGGTTGGTTTAAAAGATGATTTATTTAACCAAGTTTCACTGAATATGTTCAACACCTTGATAAGCTGCCTTGTCCTTGCCTGCAGAAGTGCTAATCACGTGCATTTCTCAGCATCTTTGAATTTTGTTCCACTGATAATTATACTCAAAAACTCAGTCAGGGAGGTTATCCAAGGCAAACCTGATCTTTGATCTGGGCAAGAGCCTTCTCCAGCTACAAGGAACATCTTAAAGGGAACAGGTTTGGATTGTGTTGGATTGACCTGGGCCAGCAGCATTTGAGTGCAAATCAAGAGGTTACTGGTTCAAACTTGTGTGCCCCGTGTTGGGTGCCAAAAAAAGCAACCGTGATGGGTTAACCTTGGCCAGCAGCCAGATGCCCACCAAACTGCTCTCCCTCCCTTCCTCTACAGGACAGGAGGAGAAAATAGAATGAAAAAGCTTGAGTAATTCAAGATAAGGGAGAGATATGATGAACAGATGGGGTTGTGATTGAGGGGTGGCCCTGGCTGAGGCCATCACACATGCAAAACATGCATGGCAATCAAGTGACCCATGTGAGTAAAGTCTCCCTGGAATAGAGGGAGGGAGGTGGCTGGGATATCAATATGGTGAGGCCTGGCAAATTGGCTGTACTGGACCACTTGCTATGAACCTGCCAAGGGAAGCACTGTGTGCTTACCATGGTGGAAGTGCCTACTGGGTGTGCCTACGGTAAACCAGGCCATTGCTTGAAACGCTACCCTGAGCCTTGAAGGGCAAATTCTGTGTCGCTGTATCCCAGAAAGAATCGAGTCAGTGCAACTCATTTCTGAAATAACCTCATATACTCCTGGCCCAAGAAACATGACACTGATCTTGTGCATCACATCCCCCGTCACCCACAAGCCTCTGGAAAGATTGAACCGTGCAATGGACTCCTAAGACTATGCTGACAGCACTCAGTGCTGGGGAATAGAAGCAGTGGGGGTGTAAAATCAGCAGAAACCACTTGGCTGGTTAACACCAGATGATCTGCCAACTGCCCTGCTTCTGCCCAAGCAAAGCCCCTCCATACTGTGGGAGGGAGGAGAGGAGTCCCCCTAGTACAGGTGGGGAAGTGGCTCTGAAAGTCAGTGTGGGTTGCTCTCCCTCGAGAAAAGGAAGGCTGATTTGTGGGATTGTCTCTGCTCGAGGACCCAGGTGCGCTGCACCAAGGTGGGTGGTGCAGAAGGAAGTGGAATTCTGGTGTGCACCTCAAGGAGGTTTATCCTTGGGGAGAAATAGTCCATAATTTGACTTGTATGATACAGGAATGATACATCAGGAATCACCTGAACAGTCCCAAGAATGCGCCTCACGAGGAGCCATGTGCGTGCAGCACCGACTGAGCCCAAGTGGTCTTGGTGCGCAACAGTCCAACACCCTGCATCTCCTGTCCTGAGGGACCCCTTGACAGGTGAGACCAAGGTCATTGACTGTTCTTATGGGCATTTGGGGAGGGGGAATGTGGAATGGGGGGGATAATATCTGTGTATATGTCCAGGGACATAGTTGTTAATGAGGATGTATAAACCTGACTGCTGGATGTAAAGATGGTTTAAGTATGTGTTATAACTTGTAAGTGTTGGTAAGAGGGAATTTCAGGAATGAGAAATGGATAGAATGACAAGCTTTTGAGTAGGGTATAGAAACTAAGCAACATATGAATGGGACAGAGGATTCTCAGATGTATCGGGTAATGTTGGACCTGAGCATGACGTGAATGGTGTGGAACAAGAGGCTGAGACTGTGCTGGCTCTGGCTGGGATGGCTGGCTCTGGCTGGGCTGGGATGGCTGCTCCTCGTGGCAGCCTGCATGGCGCTGTGCTTTGCATCGGCGGCTAAGCCAGCGTCGGTAACGCTCCGCTGTTTTGGCTGCTGCTGAGCTGTGTTTGCAAAGGATCAAGGCTTTCTCTGCCCCAGGCCCCCCTAAGCGAGTAGGCTGGGGGTGAGCGAGGGCGTATCTTGTCCACGGGCCATAAGCCCCTGCAGGATACGCTTACAGGCACAGACTGAAGTGATGGTGTTTCTGGTGGGGGGGAACCTCCACATTTGAAATCTTGGTATGCTGAGATACTTAATGAACTGACTGTGTGAAGTTCTTGTTACAGAGTCTCATTCAGTCTTAGAAAGCTTTAAAATGACTGATTTATCTCACTGACTTGCTGTGGAATTGGATTATTAGACATAATACTGGTGTTTTCCTTGGCCGTCTGCTCCAACTGTTTAATTCAAAGGAAAGGTAATAGAAATAAGCATAACCAAAACGTGTTACAACAGAACAGTCATCGATGTTACGAAAAGCTTTACTGTAATCCACTTACTCTAAGTGGATTTGCAACCCTCTTGTAACTGGGAGTTGTTCCTCTTTGTAATAACATACAGTCTAAAAACCTAAGTAAGTGAGCCCCAGTGTTGTAAGCGCCGGGGAGGTCAGGCCTTGCCTAAGGTGGCTTGCAGTCTTTCAGGCAGGACAAAGACCGGATGCTCAGAGGGCTGGAGCACCTCTCCTATGATGAAAGGCTGCAAGAATTGGGCTTGTTCAGCCTGGAGAAGAGGAGGCTCCGAGGAGACCTCATTGCAGCTTTCCAGTATCTGAAGGGGGCCTACAAGGGTACTGGGAGAGGACTTTTTACAAGAGCCTGTAGTGACAGGACAAGGGGTAATGGGTTTAAACTGAAAGCGGGGAGATTTAGATTAGATATCAGGAAGAAATTCTTCCCGGAGAGGGTGGTGAGGCACTGGAACAGGTTGCCCAGAGAAGCTGTGGATGCCCCATCCCTGGAAGTGTTCAAGGCCAGGCTGGATAAGGCTTTGAGCAACCTGGTCTAGTGGAAGGTGTCCCTGCCCATGGCAGGGGGGTTGGAACTGTATGGTCTTTAAGGTCCCTTCCAACCCAAACCATCCTATGATTCTATGAGAAGGGGAATCACAGTGGCTCATAGTTTTGCAGCTAAGCACAGTGCAGATGGGAGCCCTCATCTCAGGTCAGCTTACAAGGAACAACAAGCAAGATGTATTTTTTAATTGTAGTGCCACTGTCATAGTCACTTGAGGTCATTTTGGGTCTGGATAAGATTTTTCAAGAATAAGGTGCTACACAAATCTAAAATGTTAGTGAAACATTCTGTGTTTCTAGAAAGGACAGTATGGTTATATCCCAAATGGCAAGGAAGTGGAGGCTGTGCAGCAGGTTCCAAAGGCTGGAATTCCTTGAATTCCTGGAATCCCCTCCAAAAGAGGGAATAAGGTCTTGCAGTCAACAGAATACTTAAGCTTCTGGCGTGGTGAATTGTGAAATGTTAGTACATATGAATGTCCAGGGGAAGGTTCTTTTGAGTTGAGGCTGGTGATTAGCCCTAGGGCCATGACAGGAAGTTGACTGGGATGCTGATGACAAGGTGCAAAGAGGATGTACCTCCATGTGTGCTCAAGAACAGGGTCCTGCACATCTTGGAGATGATATTTGCATTTGTGGGGTTGAGGTGTAAATTGTATGGAATGTCTACTAATATATCCAATACTGACAAGCCCTTGAGGTGAAGAATACTCCTATCCTTCCATCAGTCCTATGAAAATTATTTAAGAATGGATCAGAGTAAAGGCAGCTTGTGATACCTCTGCTTCTGGTTCTTGAACCTTTTGGAAGAGTGTTGTCAAGCATATTCATACAGCTACAAAAATGAGAAACCTAGCTACTTAAAAAAAACCAAACCCACTAACCTTTGACTTTTAACACTCTATGAAAAGCAATAAAACCTGGGAAAACCTCTGAATTCCCAGTATTCTCATATTGCAGGAGTTGGCCACAGGGACTTAGGTGGTGTGCTTCTGTTAGCACAGGGAGTAAGGGGGTCGGCTTTCTCCCAGGCGTGTCCCTTTTCACCTATAGCCTGATGTATTGCTTCTGGCTGAGATGGAGTTGATTTCCCCCCTAGCAGCCCTAGAAGGGTGTTGGTAGCACTCCAGTGTTTTGGCCACCGCTGAGCATTGTTCGCACAGCATCCAGGATTTCTCTCCAACGTTCCCCCCTCACAAGTGGGCAAGGTCTTGGGAGGGGACACAGCCAGGACAGCTGACTCAAACTGACCAAAGCGATATTCCATACCATATGACGTCTGCTCAGCAATAAAAGCTAAGAGAAAGTGGGGTGGGCAGGGGGAACGGGACATTCCTTATTTACAAGGTTTGTCTGACAGAGCAACCACTACCCGTACTGGAGCCCTGCTTCCCGGGAAGTGACTGGACATCGCCTGCTGATGGGAAGTAGAGCATAAATCTTTTGTTTTCCTTTGCTTCTGCATGTGGCCTTTGCTATTTGCTGTGTTTATTATTACCTTGACCCACAAGTGGTTTTTTTTAAATTTCATTCCTCCCCCAGCCCTGCTGCTTGGTGGGCACCTGACATCCAGCCAAAGTCACACCCCCACCCCCCTCCAGTTACAGCAATCTAGGGACACTGGTTCCCATCCTCATTGCGTTCTTCTGTGATTAGCATTTACAGAATGTTTTCAGTCATTCTTATTGCCAAAGCTTTTCTGATGTTCATCTGGAAGAAATTTTGTGATACCTTCCTGTGTCGCCAAAGATTATCAGAAATAAGCGGTTTCTACTAGTTTTAAGTGATCATGGTTTCCTCAGCTTGTTGGTAAATGGAGAGAAGCACGTGAGTTCTTAACTTTGGTATTTGCTGGGATCTCTTGCTTCAGTAAATTCACAGGTTTTGGTA
>NW_010235302.1:34734-44681 GCF_000690775.1 Eurypyga helias
CCAGCAAAAACTTCTTACACTCTAGTGCTTCCAGCAGGCCGCCTGGAATAATAGCACTGACTGTAGAGGTGTTTTGGTACCTGGGGCACCTGACTTTGGTCCTCTGGAAGGCTTTTGAAGAAGTTGACTTGAGCACGTAGCAGTAACACCAAGTGCCTCAGCATCCTTGTCCGCACATCCTTCATAACTGGAAGAGCTGCCTCGCCCCAAGGAAGGGTGAATGTCTCCTCTGCTGGCAAATGGTGACAGTAAGTAATGCTGTTTTTCCTACTTAGCATTTGAAATCAGAGGAGAGCTGTGCTGCCCTCCTTCTGGCAGCCTGGACCTGGGGGTACATGTGGCGTACTCCAGAGTCCCTCAGTGCTGGCAGAGTGCTGCAGAGTGGAGGGAGCCAAACCTGGCACGGTTGGTGGTGTGCCGGGGCGTCATGTCAGCAAGGGCTGTTTACCAAAGTCTTGCTGTCTGCCAGGAAGTGTGCAGCCCAGGTCACTTCCTGGCCCTTGTTTGAGGATGTTGGCCCTTATTTAACTTCCATAGTCACATCTGAAGACTTTATACTGATTTATGTCTGAGTTTATGAAAGAGAGAAAGAAAATTGTAGCTGACCTCTGGATAATTTTTTTTTTTTTTTAATAAGTGGTTTTGTTTAATTTAGTTTAAATTGTGATTCACAAAGGTTGTGTTAAGAGATGGTAAAGAAACTGCTTCCATGGTTTTTCCTGGATGAGAGGAGTAGAAAACAGCTGTTAATGAAAGATTGGTGAAGTAGATCTTTAATGTTTGGAATACAGGCGTAAAGTCACAAAGGTCAGTTGACTACAGGGTGCATTTTGTTATTCCCACAGCTGTATACAAGGAGCCCAAACCTAAATTTGAAGGAATATAGTTCATATGTTTGGTTCTGAAAATGTAGTTATCCTTAAATGATACGTGTCACTGCCAGCATTGTTCGGTTGAGAAAAGGTTTCTGTAGATATTTTGCTGTGAAAATATTCCCTCTCTTAAATCTTTATATGTACTATAATGATCACAGCTGAACTCTCTTGCCTGGGAGCATCTACGGCCCTCAAAAATCGATATAATGAAGCAGTGCTCACTATATACTTGCTGACCACAAGCTCACTCGTCCCCTTGCAGTGCCGTCTTTTTCTTGGATTCATAACAAACTAGTTAATAAAAATTCATTTCCAAATGCAGCCTGTGGGGAGAGCACAGGCACATTGGTGTCCTGTGCTGACTGCAGCTGGGGCGGTCGTAGGGCTGTGCCCTGCTCCCTGGCAGCTGAGCTCTGGAAAGGGGGTGAGCCTGCTCTGTCACCGCAACCCAGTGCATGAGCAAGAGGTATCATCGGCTCGTATGAGTAGTGAGTAGGTACGGCTGCGAGCTGGGATGCGCAGCCTCTGTCAGGTAGGGATATGCTCCCTGAGGAAGCTGTTGTTCCCATCCGAGGGGGCAGTGGCCTCTTCAGCTAAACCTTTCCTCCCACAGCTAAGTCTGTCGGGGATTAGGAATCGGAGCCTTGCACTGTTTTAAGGTCTCCTTCAGCAGCGTAATTTGACAGCGTGTTTTATTTCTTCTTGTATTTAAGCTGTTCCAAATCAATACAGCCCTTTCCCTTTGCCCTTCATTTTGCCAGTGACGGTTTTTCCACTCCAGTATGGCAAGTATTACATAAAGCACCATGTGATTTGGTAATAGGAATATTTGGTTCACTGAAGTCGTCCTTAATCATGAGGCAAAGTCCGTTTGAGCTACCCAATGAATATTCATCAGTCATCCCGAACATAGCCAAGTGATAATTAATTCTTTCTGTTCTGCTGACCACATGCTCCTGATATGGTAAGGAGGAAAAAAAGGGAAACAAGCAGGAACACTGCAATCCTGCTGGTTTCCAGGCTTGCAGAGGAAGGGGAGAATACCCCTCCTTCTAGTGTTTTGGGCTTATGTCTTCCGAAAAAATGGAGAAAGGGGGGGTGGAATCATTTGCTGTCCCTGTGTGTGCAACCAAGAAAGGTTTTTTTATTCCCTGGACGTGTCAGTAAAGAATTACAGTGGCAGTCCTCTTCCCCCAGGCTTTGCTCTTTGTGCTTTAAATACTGAATTGCCTTCCCTAGTGACCTTTGTAGTGTAGAATACTCCATACTGATCATGAATTTGGGCTTTTAGATTCAGATTTTTTTACGGAGTTACCTGTGACGTGTGTCTCTGCAGCTTCTTTTGCTCTCATGTCAGGCTGAAATCAGTGTTAAAACCCAGAAATTTCTGTTGAAGCGAAAAGTCAAAGGTCTTAAAATGAAGAATTATGTGAGCTAAGTAGACGTTTTGGTGGAGCTATGTGTTTGTTCATAGTAAATGGCTGTATGCATGTATATGTATTCACTTGCCTGCACAGCAGCCAGGCTGTCTGCAGGACTGTGTGGATAACAGCAACTGCAGCTGGTTTGATTAATGCTGCTCAAATTGCAACCCCTTTGGAATTCACGTCTTCCCTCTGGCACCCACATCATGTGGGAAGACTTTTCTTTCCAGGTCCTTTTGTTGGTCATTTTCTGGAGATGTATTTTTTCAGTCCTGGCTTTTAATTGCTGTATCATTCAGTAGTCTTTGGACATGCAAGATACTGAGGTATAAAAAAAATGGTTATAAATCTACTAGTCTGGCTTTTTGCATTCATCACATGGAGCTTGCTTTTTCCTCGGGTAGGTACCCTTATAAAACTGTTTTTTTTTTTTAATCTTTGAAAGAACAGAATGATTTACATGGATCTCTGTTGTAAGTGCGTTTCTTGCCCTCTGGAGACGGATTTCTGAATTTGACAGTAGAACGTGTGCCTCTTCTTTTAAGCTTTTGAAATGTATACATAATAAGTACGATGTCCACTGTTTTCTTCAAGGATCACGAGGATGAGATGCTTATACAATCACTACAGAAAGCATATATTCTTCCTCTAAACATACAGCTCTGTGAGACAGGAAGCATCCAGGCCTAAGGCTGCAACACCGAGTGTGAATCTCTTTCTCTTCCCATCTTCCATTCCTCTTCCAGCTGTCTGTGTCCCTTCTTGTCCCTCCTCCCCCCAGGTATGTAATCCATCCAGGAGGTGCCCCCAATTTCTGTATTAACCTTATATTATTGAGTATTTAGTTTCACTTTGGCAGTAAAGATGCTGTTCTGACCCTTCATTACCCTGAGCTCAGGCTGAACTGATGTCTGGAGGGGAAAGGTGCATTAGCCTCAGCGAATATAAATGCTGATTTTGACTCTTTTCTGCATGCCAAGGACCTAACTTGTGCTTCGGATTTCTTACTGGCTGCATCCACTCTTGCAACAAGAAGGACTTAAACTGGAATGGCATTCGTCTACTCCTGTCTCTGAGATCAGTGATCGTAAGGGAAAGTCTTGAAGGCAAAGAGAAGTACAAACTTCCTGCAGAAGTTTCCATCTTCTCAGCCACCGTGTATTTGCTTTTGTGCTGGGGGAACTATTGTGCTCTGCTCTGATGAGGCTTATGTGATGCCTTGTAGAACTGTTAATAGAAACGTGGGAGTGGATAATGCCTGTGCTTTATTAGTTCTTGTCACTTTGTGGCTTTGAAAGGCTTGTTATCCATTATCACAAAAAGGAAACGGCTGCTGCTATGCTTGGCACTGAAGAAATGCAGAATGCAGCCCTTTTCCTGCATAACTATTGAAAAACATTACTATAAGCTTTGGGAGGAGTATAAATCTACACATTACTTGAACCTGAGATTACTTTAATATGAAAAAAAAGTAGTAGGAAGATAAATTATTTAAACATGGTGTAAAAGCCAGGGTGATGAGCTTGTATTTATTGGTTTAAAATCCCTTCCAAACAAGCGACAGATCCTACCAGAAATCCATGCCTAAGTACAAAGGACAGAATGAAATGCATACAAAGAAATAAGGCCGGCTTTGTTGTAGGAGTCAAACTGGTTTTGGTGACAGCAGGGCTTGTGTCCCTGATTTCCGCTGGAAGATGACACTCAAACTTTCTAGGAAATACCCGTCTTAGCTTATTGCCTGTCTTGAAGATCATCTTGAGTGACATGACTATACCTGGGCCTAAAAAACTAAGTGATGCTGAAATGCTGAACTGGGTTCAGGAGCAAGTGGGATGTGCATGCTCAAGAAGTAAAGACTGGAGGAGGAGAAAGAAAAAGTCCGTTATCCACAGACGTAGCTGAAGTTACATTAAGGTATTTCCTTGGGCAGGTCATCCAGGGGAGGAAGAATTTAAATATTTATGTCACCGGGGAAACTAGCATAAGCCCGAATAAAACTTGTGTGTGTGGCAGTAAGCTCCGTAGTCTTTGAGTCCATATGGCCAGTGAGAACATCCCAAGAAGTTCAGCTGAAGTAGTTTATTCTACTCTCTTGTGCTTTTTGTTTCTCCTTTGCAGGGGAGAGTTGTAGTGTTATCTCTTGGTTTTCATTTGTCTGTGCACATGAGAGATTCCCAACAGAGTCCTTTAATGATTTCCTAAACTTAAACCACAACTTGTCACTGAGTCGGATTCTCTCGTGTTAATGGTTGTATTTTAAGCTGCTGCTATGTGATTTAACTGTCATATCTTCTTTAAAGCCCACTGTGTCTTTTGAAGAAGAGGATGATGGAATAAGAACCCTCCGTAATTCTGTTAGTGACAGTAAGGTGTAAGGGAAAAGTATTTAATGGGTACTTAAATCAGTTAGGCATTTATATTAAGTAAGGGAATTGAATCTGAAGGATGTTGTCATTGTCTTAAATTCCCCTAGGGTTAACTTTGTGAGTGGTGACAATCTGTTATATTAGTTTGAGGGTTTGATGACCTGACTACGTTTGTCTGTTGATTCACTGTAATACTGTGAAGTTACATATTTAATCAGCTTAGATAACAGCAGAGTGTTGATTTGTCGAGTGTTGCTTGCTTTTGTGTTATTTGATTGATGTTATTCTATGATTTTTAAAAAAATGAAAAAAGAAGCTGCATCTCTTCAGTAATTGGTACCTGGACCTATTCTCTTTGCAGTTACAGGATACGTATATCTTGAGGTACAGAATTCGCAAGCTCTTTGAGTTCTCAGAATTGGTTCTAAATTGCTTCACAGCATGATTAATAAAAATAATGATCACTGTAGAAAAAGAAGCATGTAGTAATTCAGTATAGAACTCTTGGGGTTTGATGTTTTGGGTTTGGTTTGTTTGTTTGCCTTTTTTATTCCTGGTATCACAGAATCACAGAATGGTTTGGGTTGGAAGGGACCTTAAAGATCATCTAGTTCCCACCCCCCTGCCATGGGCAGGGACACCTTCCACTAGACCAGGTTGCTCACAGCCTCATCCAGCCTGGCCTTGAACACTTCCAGGGATGGGGCATCCACAGCTTCTCTGGGCAACCTGTTCCAGTGCCTCACCACCCTCTCCATGAAGAATTTCTTCCTCATATCCAATCTAACCCTCCCTACTTTCAATTTAAACCCATTCCCCCTTGTCCTGTCACTACAGGCCCTTGTAAAAAGTCCCCTCCAACTTCCTTGTTGGCCCCTTCAGGTACTGAAAGGTGCTATAAGGTCTCCCCGGAGCCTTCTCTTCTCCAGGCTGAACAAGCCCAACTCTCTCAGCCTGTCCCCATAGCAGAGGGGCTCCAGCCCTCTGAGCATCTTTGTGGCCTCCTCTGGACTCGCTCCAACCTGTCTGTATCCTTCTGATGTTGAGGGCGCCACAGCTGGATGTAGTAGTCCAGGTGGGGTCTCGTGAGAGCAGAGTAGAGGGGGAGAATCATCTCCCTCAACCTGCTAGTTGCGATTCTTTTGATGCAGCCCAAGATACGGTTGGCTGTACTTCATATAAGCGAGCAAAAATGACAGCCCACGTGTCATTTGTAGAGGCCAGTGATGAAGTGGAATTCTACCAAAGCAAACACAGCAAACCAGCTCTTAAACTGAGGTGCAGTGGGAGGGCAAAAATGGTGCCTTTTGGTCATCATAGAGTTGTAGACCAGTGCATCCAAAATGCAGCCCTGACATATGACCAGGGCAAAGACAACCATCTAGTACAGATATTAAAAATCCAGAGCCTCTGTTGCACAGCTGTGTCATGCCTGTTCCTGGTGCGCTTGTGTCCAAAGTGGTGGAATAGCAGTTCCAGAGTACCCAGAGAATATATGCCTCTTCACAGATTTGATGAGGACCAGGCTTTCCCACCCTGTCGCTTACAGCGCTGAAAGCTGGAGCTGTCTGGATTCGGTCCTAGGAAAACTTGATAAGTCCCCTGAAATTCAGTTTTGGAACTTCTGTTGCAAATACAGAATATGGTTTTAGCTCGTTATCCATCAGATGCTGTGAACTGCTTGATCTGACTTGGTTATAGTCCGTATATGCTTTTCCTCATGACTGTACGTTTTTTCATTTGTAACAGAAGATTTACGTGAATCTGCACTTCACCTTCTCTCTTTCTATCTGAATATGATTTGCATACCACTAAGATAAATCCTGGAATTTGCCTTATTTGAAATTTTTCTTTCGTTAGCATGGGTGTGTATATATGAGGGTGATAGTCTAAAGCAGCCTTAGGACACACTTTTTTAGGGTATGTATTTCTCCCATGTTGCCTTTTTTTTTAGTTAAAGTAGGATGAAAATAACAGGTTTTCAATAGCTATAATCTATCACTGGTTTACTCTTTTGATTTAATATAAACACACACAAGAGCTGAAAGCGTTTTGTTTTTTTTTTTTTTTTTTTTTTAATTTCATGAGGAGGTAGGTCCACAAAGCAGGAAATACAGAGGATACATTAGGACACCGGAGAATATATTGTCTGATCTTGTGATCTGTGTTTTTTCTAACCCTGATACAGACTTGCCTTGCAATCTTGTGACGAAAATTTGTTAACTGTTGTTTTGAATCTGATGGATGATTTACTAACGCTGAGACATCTGAGGAGATCTGAGATGGCTTAAAACAAGCAGGCACCTATTCAGATTTACCCAGCAAGCAGAACCTTGCTACTTGCCTTTTTTTTTTTTCCCTTGTATGGTTGAAATAGGGGATTTTTTCCTCTTTCAAGCCCTGTTTGGAGTAACCCAGAGGGTGCCTTAGGCTGTGTTCCACTGCACCCTTGGTATTTTCCTGCGTTACTCAGCTTGGAAGCCTGTTGAGAATGTAGGCACATCTCACGGTGCTGGCTTAAGGCCTCCCTAGGTCTTTCTCAGATCAAAAGGCTGCTCACTGCCCTATTTCTGAGGAGAAACCTCAGACACATTCAGCCTTGTGCACATGTAGCCACAGGGTCTGCTCTGAAGGCTGAGTAACAGGGATTACGCTCCGCTGGCAGACCTGACGCTGAATGGACTGCAAAGCACGTGTTGCTTGCTCCACAGGAGAAGTGATTGGTTTGGGATTGGCCTGAGATATGAAAGTGGAAGGAGAAGAGAAAAATGAAACAAACCTTACTTTGCTGTCTGAACTGTGCATGCTTTGTGAATGGCTGATGTTTGTGTCTGAGCTCTCAAGTCAGCACCTCTCACGAGTGTGGTGTCTTCTTAAGGAAGCTGGGAAGCAACGTTGGGTTTGCCACACGGAGAACCTACGTTTCACTCGACAGAACTGCTCTCTGCTAATGGCAAGGGTTGGGATGGCTTTAATGAGTTGCAGAGGCTGTGAACTGGCTCCGATTATTCCCCTTATGTTAACCGCTGCGCTCTACGCATCAAAAAAGCTGTTAAAAGAGCAGCTGAACTCACGCTTCTTGTTTGCACTCTGAAAGGGAAGCCTCTTCCGAGTCTTTTAAGGGTCCAAAAATTACTGTGTCATCTGAGAGCAGGTGTCAGCTAAGCTAGCCTTAGCTGGTACAAGCCAATAAAATCCCTGGGTCCTGGGTGGCTGACCCGTACCTGAAAGCTTGCCACCAGCAGGTGTAGGGGGGCCTTTTACAAAGCCAATAAAGAGCTGAAAGGTAAGAAGAAATGAAGAATAGATACTGTAGTTAAAACAACACAGAAACCAAGACATTCAACTTCCTGCGGGTACAGCCTACACAGGAATTTCTTTGCAGTATAGAAAAGTGCAGATGAACGCTTTGTTGCCATTTCCACTCCTGCCTTTTTGCTGTCCTCTCCTACCAAGAGGAAGATCAGAACATGCCCAAAAGAACCGGTTTAACTCACAGAAGTGCACAGATTACAAACAGTGGACAACGTGGAACAACCAGAAGTCCTTCCATGGATTTCTTCCATGTCTTGGTCTAAGGTGGTAGTTGTGAGGGGAAAAATGCAAACCCCAAACCAAAGCTTTTGATTTCTGGTTACTTATTTAACCTCAGAACTGCTCAAGATGCCTACCCATTTGGAAAACGGGGGCCAAGCTTTTCTCCTTCCCAGCAGTGTGCCAAGCTCCACCTGCTGGTCTGGCACTTAGAGACATTTCTAAAAGCTTAGATTTTCCTTTTCCCTAGAAAAACAATCTTCTGAGGTAAAGAAAGAAGCCCTCTTGCCTCTTAATACTAGTCTGAAACGGGAGGATGTTGTGGTAAGCGTTAATTTTTTTTTTCCTTCGGAACTTCTTTATTTTTTCCTGATGCCCACATCAAAATGGCCCTACTAAGAGTACAAATACAGCAACATTGGTAATAAGAATTGATTTTTTTTTTTCAGCATTGAAAAAGAGATGCCAGTAGCCTGTTTTTCTGTACATTTATTTTAATGTCCTGAGACAGTTTGCTGGGAGCCAGGCTCTTGCCTGTGCCAATTAATTTGATGCAGGTGCCCTCTGGAGGAGGAGAAACAATTACAAAAGAATTTTGCTAGCTTTTAGGAATTTGTTGACAGTTGTTCAATTCACTGTAGACTGCAGCAGTAATTGTGTGATTGTGGTCTAAGTCCTAACTTTCAGCTAGTTTAGCTAGTGCTTTCTGAGCCTCAGTAAGCCTGTTCCCTGCAACTCGTGTTTGCAGATCATAAGAGTATGTGTTCTGGTTTGTGGCATCTGTTGGCTTGCTGGGGGTTTTTTGCTGGTTTTTTTGTTTGTTTGTTTGGTTGTTGGTTTTTGGTTTTGGTTTTTTTTTTTTTTTTAAAAGGAGATATGTGTTTTCATGTCTATGTCTCATTTAAATGCAGAGGGCTACTCTGTCATTTAGAAGCTCATTGCTTCAGGGGAAGGTCTGTACACTTTGACTGCTCAGTAATTGTTAGGACAGGGTGACATTACCAAGCTAAACCATACCAGCTCTCCTCTGTACCATCAGAAGAACTCACAGATAACTGCCTATGATGTTTTTTGCCTTTCCTTCCCTTTTTTAGTGCAGATGATGACTCTGATTGCAGGGTTCCTCACCAGGGCTGGAGGCAGCAGCACTATTCTGGTGTTCCAGAGGGCAGCTCTGTCAATGTTGGCATCAGGTAAGGAGAAGCCTTGGCAAGGAAAAGCCTGCTGTTGGCTTTTTTTTTTTTTTTTTTTTAATCCTGTGTAGGAGCTATTTTGTGTGGCCAAGAGATACTGCCTAGGTTATGGGAAAGAAAGAATATCTGTTGCAATAAGCTTCCAGTGGGGCATGCTCTGCATGATGTTTTTCACCCTCTTGTTTTCTCCATGCTGAATTTTGCCCAGGGGGCTAGAAGGTGAATCTGATCCCAAAAGAGCAGTATTTTGGGCCAATTAGTATTTTTATATTATCTTTCCATGGAATAGTTTAATATATGATGAAATGTGCTGGGGTTAGTCAAGACAGAGTTAACTTTCTTCACCGTGGCTGGTATGAGGCTGTATGTTTGGATTTACCCCAAGAAAAGTACCAATAAGGTGTCTTTTTAGCTGGTGCTGGGGACTGCTCGCACCAAATTCAAGGTCTGTCCCAGGTGCTGATACTGCAGCTGCATTCCCAGCTCTCGCGGTCTCGCTACAAAGAGTGCTGGGACATAGAGTTCAGACACCTGACAAAAAACTGGCCAAAG
>NW_010235303.1:0-3392 GCF_000690775.1 Eurypyga helias
GACAAAGATGTTAAACAGCACAGACTGGGTGTCTGCCTCCACACCCAGCCCTCTCCCTTCAGCAAGGGACAGCCCATTTCTGCAGAAATCTGCTCAAACACAGCAGGAAACATACCCAGCATAACAGAGCAAACAGCTCCAGCTCTGTACATCAGATGACATCAGGACTCACTTTGCCGTTCCCAAGGACCATGCTGGTGGCTCACCACACAAGATGCTTAGGAGCACGGGAACCCAACTGTATGAGGTTCAACAAGGCCAAGTGCCAGGTCTTGCACTCTGGTGACAACCACCCTCTGAAACGCTACAGGCTTGGGGACGAGTGGCTGCAAAGCTGCCCAGCAGAAAAGGACGTGGGGGTGTTGGTCTACAGCAGCTGAATATGAGGTGTCAGTGTGCCCAGGTGGCCAAAAAGCCCAATGGCATCCTGCATCAGGAACAGTGTGGCCAGCAGGACGAGGGCAGGGATTGTCCCCCTGTACTGGGCAGTGGTGAGGCTGCACCTCAAATCCTGGGTTCAGTTCTGGGTCCCTCACTACAAGAAGGACATTGAGGTGCTGGAGTGTGTCCAGAGAAGGGCAACGGAGCTGGGTAGGGGTCTGGAGCACAAGTCCTCTGAGGAGTGGTTGAGGGAACTGTGGTTGTTTAGCCTGGAGAAGAGGAGGCTCAGGGGAGAGCTTATTGCTCTCCACAACTACCTGAAAGGAGGTTGCAGAAAGGCAGGTGTTGGTCTCTTCTCCCAGGTGATAGGATGAGAGGAAATGGCCTCAAGTTGCACCAGGGGAGGTTTAGATTGGATATTAAGAAAAGTTTCTTCACCAAAAGGTGAAGCACTAGAACAGGCTGCCCAGGGAAGTGGTTGAATCACCATCCCTGGAGATATTTAAAAGGGGTGTGGATGAGGTTCTTAGGGATCCTGTTCAGTGTTGGATATGGCAGTGCTAGGATGATGGTTGGACTCAATAATCTTAAAGGTCTTTCCAACCTAAACGATTCTATGATTCTATGGCTGGATATCAGGCAGGAAACCACTTCTGGAAGATGGCAGAAACTTCCCCCCTCCACGTCAGCATGAAACCAAAGCCTTTCCAATCTGTGTGTGTTTGTTCAATGGAAGAGGATTAACTGCCTTTCATTCTCCTAGATGACACAACGCAGCACCCAGGAGAAGAAAGCCTTGTGTTCACTTTTCTGCAGCAAGCACTATCACCTGCACCAACCCTGTTTCTTCCTGCAGATTCACTAGAGATTTCACCTGAAACACCTCTTCCAGCAAAATTACAGCAATTGCTGGAAAACTTTTCAGTTTAACAAACCAACACCGAAAAGTGGTTTCTTTAGACAAGTCCTGAGCAGCACCAGGCATGAGGCTGCACTAGGAGCCCACAAGAAGCTAGCTCACTACTACACTGAGGAAAGCCCGCAGAGGAGCGCAGGCAGCTCCTGCTCAGTGCTGTCCCTCCACAGAAGGTGAGGCTCATCCCCGGGCTCACTCTGCACCTTAGGGTAGACAGGTAGGGAAACGGCGTAAGGCTATTAAGAAGAGTACAGTTTGAATGGCGAGGGCAGCTCAACCTTGGCAGCTCAACCTTGGCAGCTCTACGTTTAAAAGACAGCCCTTCGGTGCTCTTCCCACTCCCAAAGCATCCAGGACTGTTATTTACAATTTCCCTTAGGCAGGTCATAAATCCAAGCACAACTAGCAAGCTCAACACAGTGTAAAAGGATCCCTGTGGCAGGCTAATTACCTTTGCAGGCTATGCAAGCCTATACAGTTTGCTTCTGCACAGCAGCTTTGAAAACTTTGGCTAATGACTGTGTCTAGCAGATCAAACTTTCCACTTTCTATTGTTCTGCTCAGGGCAGCCAGCTGGGAATTCAGGGGCAACCAACCTCCAGGGGAAGAAATCAAGGCCATTAAGAGAAAGGGAAGAGGGGCTATGAAACAGAAGATGACTCCACAAAGGGGTGCAATGGCATGCTACTGACTGTAGCAGAAAGGGAAAGATGGTAAATCTAAATTGAGAGAAAGCACCTAACAGACTATGAAGAATAAAGTCAAACACAACAACAAAAAAAACCCCACACTCCCCACACTGTTTCTCCCATCTCTCCCATGACTTTAAGCCAAGATAACAACTTTGTTGTTCAAATGAAAATATTTAATATAAAAAAATCCATTCCCCTCACCTCCCCAGCCAGAAGGTCAGAAGATTTACCCGAGGTGCAGGTGATGTACCTTTCACGTTTTCTCACTTCCATAGAAGTGCACTTATGTTCAGGCTGCAGCTAATTTCACACAGATCTCTCCTAACACCTACCAGCTCTATTCATGCATTGTCTACCCAGACAACTGCCCATTTGTAATGGACACAGACATGCATCGGTTATAGCAAACCAATTATATGGGCAGACTGAAATTCCTTGCTCTGGATCAAGCAGAGCATGAACTAACCAGCATTTCCCATTTGCTGAATGAAAGCCTTGGCTGGCAAGTTATTGTCTTATCTAAGGTGACACATGCATTCTCTCACTCTAATCTCACAAGGTTCCTACCGATACATATACAAAAATATTGCAATGACCCTCTTCAAAATAAAATAAATAAATAAACCCCAAAACACCAACCAAGAAAAACTAACATGCTGCACTGGGCTGTGAAAAATCCCAACAAGCCTAATTTCCAGCTGAATGTCATACTGGTAATGGCTGAAGCCCCCTCCCATGGGAGCCACACAGGTTAAAACAGTTCCAATAAAAGTGTAATGTCTTCAGTGGTAATTTTGGGCTTCAAAATAAAATAAATAAATAAACCCCAAAACACCAACCAAGAAAAACTAACATGCTGCACTGGGCTGTGAAAAATCCCAACAAGCCTAATTTCCAGCTGAATGTCATACTGGTAATGGCTGAAGCCCCCTCCCATGGGAGCCACACAGGTTAAAACAGTTCCAATAAAAGTGTAATGTCTTCAGTGGTAATTTTGGGTTTTTTGGTGAAAAATTCTCAGCAAAGATTAAAGAACCAAAGGCAAGAGAAATAAAAAATAGGTAACTTGGGTCTCATATAAGCTCTAATGAAGAAGTGCAATAGAGAACAAACTCTTGCATAGCCTAGTTGGGCTTCTTTCCTCCCAATGCACACCAAAATAAAACCAAATACTGTGGAACTTAATACTACAAAGCACCCCATACAGAGTAAGGATATTGTGCTACATCCTGATGTGTTAGATAGCATCTAAACCAGGGAATAAATAAAGATTTATGAAGATCTGTACAGCAACTTCCAGGATATAGTTAGATAATACTTTTCCAGAATCGTAATAAAAGAGGAAACTTTGTGTTTTCCTTGGTTGGTGTGTGTGCTGGGTTCAGTCAGGAAAGAGTTAACTC
>NW_010235303.1:3658-10129 GCF_000690775.1 Eurypyga helias
CCGGGAGCCATTACTCTCTTACTGTCTTGCTCATTTACTCCCGTACACTTGCTAACACTCCCCTGACTCCATCGTTAGCTGCTTCGCTAAATCCTGTGCTGGCTCATTCGTGAGGGAGTTGGTGGGTTTGTTTAGTTTTCCCAGTTGTGCTATCGCTGCTAGGGTTCACTTGGAATCTTCTGCGACAGCTCTCGGGCTCTGGTCCTCAGGCTGCAATCGCTCTCAGGCTCTCTGTCTCCGACACTCACTTCTCAGCCCCTGGTTGTGCATTGGTCAATGGCTGGTGAGCAACTGTATCATATGTTTTATCTCCTATTATCTTAATTAATTATTATCAGTAGTATTTGTATATATTAATTTAGATTCAATTAGTAAATAGTTCTTATCTCAATTTTACAAGCTTCCTTGTCCTTTTCCCTCCAATTCTGCACCTCCAGCAGAGGAGAAGGGGAATCTGTGAGAGCAGTTTTGTGGTATTTTGCTAGCCAGAGTTAAACCATGACAGTGTGGTACTATCTGTTAATTACAAACAGCCAAGGAAGCACAAGCAGATGAAGCTCTCTGGAGCACATCCAAGAGAGACAGATTAGGCTGGTGGCATCACTCACATACCCCCTGAAGTAAGGCCTCGGAAAGGGTTTTTCAAATGTTTTGGCCACAGGTTTACCAGTCACCCCAGGTACAAGAACGTAGACATTTCTTACAAGTTTTCCCCCAAGCTGCTCCCCACCCTGCCCCCACCAATGAAACAGACAAAAATAACAAGAACCAAAAAAGTTATTGATAAAAGGACTTCAGGCTGCTCTTCTCATATTCATTTGCTGTACTGTGCAATCCTGAGGCAGGGACATGGGTTCCCTTGCTGCAAATAACAGAGGAATTTCTGACAAAGTGCCAGAATACATACTGCTAGAGACTGCAAAAATGGGGAGTGTCCCACTGAGCTCAATACCGCAAGGTGAAATCCACTCCTGTTACATGTTATGGCCATGACAACAGAGGACTTCTAGGTTTAAATAACAGCAAGCAAACCCAAAACACCCTATCACTCCCTTAAGATGAGCTCTAAGCTTCACAGACTGCTCTGTAGCAACCTAAAGAGACAGCTGGAAAATCCCTACCTCCTTACCAAAACTCAGGCTAAAGCTTTTTCAGTCTGTACGATTCTGGTTTGATCCATTTGGATGAAAGCAGGAAACCAGACAACAAGAAACCACATACTCAATAAAAACACATTCGGATGGGTGATGAAGGCATACTCACGCAGTGCGTACAAGGAGAGGACTATTCCAGCCAGGCAAAACCCCTCAAAAAACCTGAGTGTGCTGAACATGGTCACGTTCACTGAGAGTGCCACAGTCAGTCCAAATATCAAAATGAGTATGACAGAGAAGAGCAGTACAGGCCGTCGACCAACCCTAAAAATACGGAAGTAGGGAGAAACAGTGTTAAAAGCCAGGATAGACATAATGCTAAATGGACATAACCAGCAAAGAGGGAACAAGTCATTGCAATCCGTTCCAAATATTACCAATCATTTCTAATGCTAGTTTCATTCTTCTCATTTTTTTCTGCTTACTAAACCCCAGATTCCTCTGTCAGCTTTGCATTGACAAGTTCATTTCCGATGGGATTAAGCTAGGACAGCACATGATGTATTACCACTTGATTTAAACATCATTTTCAAAACACCAAGGGTGAACAAGGAAATATTTACGTTCAGGCCATAAACAAATACCTTGGAGATTAAAAACAACTTCCCAGAGCTTTCTGTAGCAGCACAAAAGAGTATATGCTATTACACATTATATATAGCATGGTGTATTATTATTTCTCCGTAGTACACAGCCACAGAGCTTACTGCAGAGCTCCCTTCTTCCCAACAGACTTGTGCCTCTTGGCCTCATCTTCAAGAAGAGCAGTCTCAAAAAACTACTTTTTCCCTGGCCTTGTTGTTGAGGACAACCATAACAAACACAAACCAAGCATTAAAATGGCTCATGTTGCTTCCCTAAGCCTTAGTGAGCTAACGGTATCGCCAGCAGGAGGATGGTGAACTTCTAAGTCCTTCCACTTCGCATCCCCACAGTGGCTGCCGAGATCTGCAAAACCAGCCCAACTGGGCGACGAGGAAGAAACTGTTCCAAAAGCAATTACTGGCAACGTGGGTGTGAGATCTGTGACGCCCCTGGGCAGGCAGGCTTTGCAGCTGCAACCTGTAGTTGCACGTGTTGGCGTGGCGCCGATGAGAAGAGCTACGCTGCCGCTGAACGTGGGGGGCACTTGCTGCAGGGTTCTGCTCTTTTATGTCAAAGGAATAAAAGACATCTCCTACTCATGTTTAGTGTTCAAAACTCCCCTTTCCCCTCCTCTTCCTGCGTAAGGACAATAATACAAAGCACACGGCTATTTTTAAGCAAGAATTGGAGCATTCCAAAGTTTTTCAGCTTGTCAACTCCCACAAGTTTTCCAGTGGAACTGAGGATCCCTTTTAGTCAGCTCCATATGCCACTTCCACAAGAATATATGAACTTGCTTTTTGTAGGCAGCTTTCACAGACCCATTCAAAGTAGTCTGTCAGCTTCAAGCCAGCCATCAGGTTGAATGTCAGCACAATAAAGAGCAATTAAATCTCACAACTTAGTCCAGTCGCACAAACCGAAGCATTTCTATTCAATTATTTCAGCAGATTGTTATCAGCAGCTATGAAGTATATTGCATCTACACACTCACAATTGAAACTTTGGATTTTGCTTTACTTAAAATGGAAAAAGATCCATAAAATGGGGTGAAGGGCTGAGAAGGAGACACGGTAATAATTTCTGACGTTTTTGGGATCTAGAAGAGTGCACCACCATGTGTGTCACCACTCACGCTTTTTCAAAGTCACACCTAAGGTGGCAATGCCATGGCTCCTTGCATGAGGACAGCTTTACTGGTTTGGTTTTTTTTTCAGCATCACCTGTGGGGCACCTGAAAAGATTTAACTTGTTGGCATTAACCATTCCATATTTTTAAAACAGAAAGTCCCAACGTGCAAACGGCAGCCAACAAGGTCAAAGCAGACCGCTCTTAGTCAACGTACAAGCCCAGCCCCCCAGAAGATGAGCTGCTGTAGAGCTCAGGGTAGGACCCCAACCTTCGCTGCCTCGGTGATATGCAAAGCACTGGGAGCCTGCTGGACACTGGGGCAGTTACTACTGCGTGCGCTTCAGATTTTATGGTTATGGAACACAAAGCACTTGGGCAAGGAGGGGAAGTACCTCAGACGAAACCTTGGATACATAAAAAAAAATCCTGTGAATTTTGTGTTATCAGTGATCTGTACAGACTTGCGCAGCCCTATTTTCATAATTGCCAAGCTGTAATTCATACCAATTAGTATTTGTGGAATTGTTCTGTAGATGAAAGGAATTATGCAAACACTCAGAATTAGGAACTTAATTCTCATCACAAGCCTGACCTGCCATTCCCTGATGGTGATTAAAAAAAAAAAAAAAGACCTCATGCTTAGCATACATCAATTCCCTTCTTCCTCTCCTCCTACTTTACTTGAGGTTATCCACCATTAGGACACAGAATTTCTTCTAACATTATAAAAGTTATGCAAATGAGTGTTGCTGCTAATGAAGAATCTGGAAATCCAAGACCCTCCTGGGCCTGTGAAAGCCAACTGAGCCAGATAAGCCCTCTGGTAGGGACATCACCAGCACCTCCTCCCAGACACAAAACTAGTCTCCTTCCTCACTGAGACATGCAGTACATTCCTCAAAAAGCAAAACTCCAGGGCTGCTATCAACAATTTATTATTTTGTGATCCAGCAGGGTTTTGACAGGATGGAGTATTAAAAAAAGCCTTTTTTATGTAGACAGTTATCTGACTAACAGTACATAGAAATGCTTGTGACAAATTAAACCATACACAATCTCCCTGGTAAAACAGCCCCAGGAATCTTTCTGCTGCCATCCAAACTATTCCAGAGAGAGATTTCTGTGCCACAAAAGTCTCAGCCTACACTGCATACTATTATCTAGATCAAATGCTAAATGCTGCCTGCACAGGTAAATAACTAGGGATGTACGCAACCCCAGGCTTTTGAAGAATTTGCAATCCTCAGAGTGTGACATGCAGATGCATTAAAAAGCCATCCCTCACGTCATCAGAGTTGCACCACATGGGGGGAAACAAATGGACTGAGGACAAGATCTGCTCTTCCCATGCTCCTAACACATGTACCTTACCAGCCTGAGAAGACTAAGCTTTGCTCTTGCTGCCCATCAAATTGCTCTTCCCATGCTGTTCTTTTGCAGGTTTGGGGGCTTGAACTGGTACAAAGGCTCCATAAAGCACCAGAGCAGGTGCAAAGCCGGGGCAGTAATGGACAACGCGAGGCAGAGACATACTGTCTCAATGCTATGTGAACACCAAGCCTGCCTGCTCCAGAAGGAAGCCTTCCAGAGACCTCAACAGCCTCCGTCCGGAGCAAGTAAAACTGCCAGCAACGCTCTGCCTGTTGAACAAGGAACTTATTCAGGCATTGGACACAGTTGGTCTTCACACAGCCGAACATGTTTACAGACCTTCTTCCTATAGATTTTCCATGTAGAGCTATGCACACCTCCTGTATTTTCAACGTAGCCCATTCAGTTTACTTTGCAAATGACCTCAATGTACCCTATGCCTTTGCCACATACAGCTTTAAAAGCTTTCTTTCAAAAAGGAAATGCAAAGCCCCAAAACCTGAAAGTACAAAAGACCCAAAGCATCTTCCAATTATCTAAGCTGGACAGTGGTATACAAGTGAAAACAGATTTTGAAAGTTTGTAACACTTTTATACGTTACTATGTTTAATCTCCCTTGCTCTTACTTGGGACTGACATCTGTTTTTTGTTCTTTTTTTTATAAGCACGATCTCCTTTCTGCCTGCCTCTTCACACAACCCCCAGCCTCAGCAGAAACTTAAGTTGTGACTAAATAGCAAAGTAAATCCCATTTAGGTCTTCTTTTACCAGCTCCAAATGAAACAGCTAAATGACAAAGACTATCCAGAGCAGGACCTTTGCTGGGTCAGTAACATCAGATGGCAAGGCTGGGGACTGAAGAGGCGCACAAGGATCGGTCTTGGTGGGGGTAAGCCATAACCCTTCTGGTCACCCATGAAAGGGCAAGGGGGTCACTGTTCCCTTCAGCCACCAAGTTCCCTTTTTCTCCTTTGTACCACAGCTGGAAACCAGATTTTCCTTAAGCTCTCTTAGGAGAGAGAAATACCTTATTTTTATATCAGGGTAATTTTATGCTGCATTAGCTCAGCTAAGCAGCTTGCAGAGGGGTCCAACAAGCACTCGTGGCAGCACAAAGTACACACTGGGGACAGAAATGGATGGAAGAGCAGGATGCTCCTTTTTGCGGCTGAGCGCTATTGAATTTGCTTGCTGCAATTGTCTCTCTAAGCCAGTGCCTTAGGCATCAAGTTGTTCACTTATTTGTGACTTATTTGTCAATTATAGCAGCATTTTCCTAACTTGGGAACAAGTCTGCTTTCTCCACACTGATTCCTTTTTAGGAAAGCCGAGCAAGATCCCTCATTCATTTCTCCACTATCTACGTGTTGTTAGAGCCTTGTTTTACTCTGGTATTTTAATCAAATTCAACTGTATTTCATCACGCATGTTCCCTACCTCACTGAAAAGTCATGATTCCTCACTTGCCTAAAAACTTTTAGGGACTATTCAAGAATAAAGATGCAATTTTGCTATAAATGCTTGAGCCAAATTACTGCACAGCTGCCAGGGGCCTTTTCTCTCCCAACTGACTGGTGAGTTGCTGAGGCTTTGTAAGATTTCCCTAACAGGCAGCTCCTCTTCTTCCTTTCTTGTTTTAAATGAATGGCAAAAGTGTTAACTTGGCGCCATTTAAAGCCTACACTGGCAACTGTGCTGGAAGCCACTGAAATGACGGGGACAGCATCGCAGAGCTATTGTTTCAGATACTGCAAGTTTCTGTTGAAATCACACGACTCACGCCTTTAAATTTCCCTCCCTCTTTTGCACTACAAGACCCTTTCTTTAAATAAAAGCTGAACTCTCAGAACAACTTGGGTATCCAATAATGTTTTCACTACTGCAACCTAAGGAATTGCACTCTGTGCTTTTAAATTTAATACCCCAATATTAACAGCACTTAAGTCAGCGATTCCTTAACACTACATCGAAATGTTTGCTTAACAAGAGCTTTAAAAATAGAACAATGGAAAGGTTTGCAAAAAACAGCCTTCTACCCCCTGAAAAAATACTGTGTAAGCACAAGGTTGACATTACACTCGTCTTGTATTCAGAGAAATCAATGCCCCTTCCAATTTCTTTGGCTGTACCTTTTGGTTATATAAAAGAAACCCCTAAATTAACAGCTTCACTTCTATAATTAGACAATTCTGTACTAGCTTTACAGCTGTAATAAATTGTGTCAGCAG
>NW_010235303.1:10151-26491 GCF_000690775.1 Eurypyga helias
ATCAAATAGCTTATTTTTATGTTATTTACCTTGATATAAATTACTCAGTTCAAGCAATTAATAGTTTTAAACTGTTCTGAAAGGAGCATAATGAATAAACATGAGAAAATTGTTATGCAAAGGTTCTTAACTAATATAAAGTAGAAGAAAATCTAAATGATATTTAATATTGCTATTTATTGCAATTATTTACTGCTCTTTCAGTTTAAAGCCATTACTCCTTGTCTTATTGCTACATGTCTTTTACAAAGTTCCCTCTCAGTCTTTCCCCCTTCAGGTAGTGGAAGGCTGCTATAAGGTCTCCCCAGAAGTTACATTGCATTAAAAGATTTTTCACTTACCAGTCAGCTATGCATCCTGTTATTAAGTGGCCGAAGATTAATCCTACCAGTAGGGAGAATTTAGCAATGTGGACTTTCCAGGCAGAATCACAAACAAGATCCCACTGGAACAAAAAACAGACAGATAAACTGAAATAAATTAGTTATTCTCAGATGTGTTTAAACATACTGATGTTGGTATAGAGCTTCTTCCAAATGTCAGTCCTACCATGAATACCTGGAAGTAGCAGAGGAAAGCTTTCCCTCTCAAGTCAAAACCTGGACCCCAAGCAGCAAATTAAAGACTCATTTACTTCAGTGAGTTGTGTCAGGCACTTAATTATCAAATGACAATATCCAATGCTTAAGTCTCCCCCTCTCCAGGCCACATGAGTTTAGACTGAGGGCTGTATCCCCAACTTGGGCAGTACTGATGTAGCTTAGTGTCTCACCGTAGCAGCACCAGACACCTCCTACCAAAGCCCACCAGCAGCAACTCTGACCATTGAAGAGCAAGTTCTCCTATCGACTTCCTCAGGGCTGCTTGGAAGCATGGGGGAAAGCAGGTACTTGGCCACAGACCCCTGCCAGCCATGTGTTCCAAGCTCCCTAGAGAAAGCCTCAAGACATTGTTGCTTTCAGAAAAGCATCCTGGTTCCCCGGTAGATGGAAGGGGATGAAGGCTGACTCACAGCACAGCTCATCAGGCCACGTCTGAAAATCCTGGTCCTGGTACAGGGTCAGGCAGGGCAGGCAGAAAGCCCAGTGCAGACATGCAACAGCAGTCCCCATGGTGATGTTTCACAGCTCAGACATCAGTCAGGGGCTGAATCTTTACACTAAAGCCATCCTCGATACCAAAATTATCCTTTCTGTCTAAAGAAAGGGCAAACAGACCATTTCAGACACCCCGTCATTAGGGCACTGCTTCATTCTTACGAGAAAGATGGGAACAGCAAGGTTTATAGAGAGGCTTCTCTAAACTCCACGACGTTTTCCTCTGAGGCATTAGACTGAGCCTCAGGAGAGCCAGGCTGCATTCTTGGCTTTAGCCCAACATCCTCATGGCCCTCCAACATGTAACTTAATCTCTCTTATGTGTAAAGTGTGGGTAGTAGTATTATACCCTTGAAAAAAATGTAGGAGACACATTTGTTCGTGGTTTGTGAGGCATTCAAATATCGATGGTAACAGCAGCCATACACATTTAATGAAAAACAAGTACAGCTAACTTTGGAGAGTCGGATACTCCAGAACTGAAACTTTGCAGAATGGTTGTTTATGTGCAATGTAATAGCAGCAGCTCTCCTGACACCAGCAACTGAAGATTCATGGCCAAAATTGCAAAGTAAAAGTATGCAATTTATTTTTCCAAGTCAGATGCAACTTCAAAAGAAAGCTTCTCTCAAAGAGTTCCATTAGGTGAGCTGCACTTCTAAGGATTTCCATGACATACAGCCCTATCACAAATAAGGCTAGCTCTGACTAGGAGACACGCTCCCTACAATATACCATCTCACCAAGAAGTATAGTGCTTTTGTGGCCAGAAGCAACACACCAGCTTTCAGGCTAGGGCTTTTTGTTTTACTTAAATCTATTTTTTTTTTTTGAGTTCCTCACAGCACTGACTCTGAGAAGTTGGTACATAGATCATAGAATGATCCAACCTACAGACTGAAGGCACTAAGGAACCAAAAGCAAGTAGTATGAGCAACTATTTTTTTTTTTTTCCCCACCAAATAGCTATGAATTATTTGCAGCAAACAGCTCAGCAAGGCAGTGAGAAATGCTCCCCAAAGTTGTTGGCTTTTTAGAAGTATTTAGCAAGTGGGGGAAATGCATTTCCAACATTTGCAACTATAGAACCAATTTCCAGTTGGCAAAGAAAAACACCTGCCCAGACAAGCCACAGGGTGTATATACTGCTTAAAACTGAGAAATCATTTTTGTTTGTAGAGAACAAATAACATTTATTAAGAAGTCATTTATATAAGAACACTTTTTTAAAAGACAATTTCTGCAAGTTGCTAATTTTTAATTCTATTGCTGCCAGAGGAATGGTAATGTCATCCAAGTGCAAAAAGAAAACGCAGATAGCCTGGTGCCTCATCATTTTCCCAGCTTACTATGTATTGCTAGTCAAGGATAGCTGGCCCTCGCATGAGCCCCAGGCAGAGAACGTGCGGTACCAGATTACACATAGGTAAAGGTTCATGGTTGGAAGAGCCAAAACCTCGTGAAGGACTGTTGTGAAATTTCAGGCCAGGACAACGGATGTCAAACCACTTCGGCACACAGAGCAAGAGTTTAAAAGCAGAAGAAAAGTCAATCTATCAGCACGTCCTTCTGTGGTGCCTGAAATGCACCCACTCCTTTTGATAACTCATCTGCGAGTCTGTTTGTTTGTTTTTAAGGCTATTGCCCAACTCCCCAGCTGCTCTGAAAATAAAAACATGTATTTCCTTGCAAACCCGGCATCTGGCCCTTTCCTGCCCTGGGTTAAGCACTCGCTCTGCAGGCCAGCGTAAATCAGAGCTGATCCCACAGGAGCAGCCTAACACGGGTGCTGACAGACACAGGCAGCCCCTGACCTTCCCCAAACTTCTCGCCCTCCAAAACCCTCAGAAGTCCTAAAGAGAGAAATGGTGAAATATTTCAACAGTTGCTTTAGCACAGACTTCCAGAGAATCTGCCACTACCCCACATTACTTGCTCAGTACTAGGAGCTCAAGCATACCCCGGGTTCTCCTCCCACAGCTGTCACAAACCAGAGGTCACTGTGAAGCAGTTCTCCAAACTCCTTTTCACAGGACAGGGGTGGGTACCGCCAGGGCACCTGACTCGCACAGAGGCAGAAGAATAAGGAGATGCCATAAAACAAAAACAGACGCTGCAGTCAAAAGCTGACTCAGATAAAGAGGACATTAATAGGACAAAATACATATTTAATAGCTAGCCTATTGTCCCCACCCATTTTAACACAGCAGCAGACCAAACCAGCAAGGCCTCGCTCGTCATGCTGAAAGTGCAGTAATTTTGCCGGAGACCTGTGCTCCCCCTTCCCTTCCCCATGGAAAAGCTGAAGGCAGAGGACTGCAGCCTCAGCTTTGAAGTGCTGATTATGAAGCGGGAAGCATTACACAGCATCAGCGCTGTTTCTCCCCGTACGTACGCACCCGGGCTCAGCAGAGCAGAGCACATTCGACACGTGCCCACACGGCTCAGCTCTGGCCGGAGCTGTGGCAGGTCCTGCCGTATGCACCGGTAGTTTCCTCCCGCAAAAGTGACACACAGATTTGTTCCTCAGAGGAAGGAGTGACAGGTTTCCACGTCCCTGCAGAACAAAACGCTGGGCTGGGCAGCACTGGTGACAGTTCAAGTGGCACTCCAAGTAAATCTGTGCTGGGAGATTGTTTTGGCTGGAGACTAGGCGGTAATCTTCTACAGCTTCTTACAAAAGGTAGATTAATCTGCTACAAGCAGGGAAACCATTAAATCCTGCAACTGCTCTGGCTGAATCCCCTGGTGTCCCACTTGGGAGTTAACAGCGCCCAGCCTGAAGGGAGAGTGCTGCCAAATCTACAGCAGACCCTGGGTTTTGGCTGTCTTTCTGTCCTCCATCCATCCTCCTAACCCAAGAGATCTGATAAAGTAGCTTGCTAAACCAATAGGTCTTGTTACACTGAAACAAAAATAACTATATATATAAAATATGCTGGTGGAAAGGGAACATTTTAAAAACAAAAGCTTTTTTTCATGGCAGTACAGCAACGCAGAGAATTTGCCACCTATGCAGATGTGCAATATATTGCAAGTGGGTTTTTTTCATGTTGCGACAGCGATTTTTTTGTCAAATCTCAGGGAGTCACACCTTCAGGATCCTAATGTTTAATGGATAGATCAGTGAGTCACCACCAGTGCTGTGAGTCACTGTGCTTCACGTCAAGATGGAGGACTACTCGGAAGGTGAGATGCTTGGAAAGACATCTGGCAAAAAGGTAACACACCTGAAGAGGAATCGCCCTGTAACTTCCTTACAAGGGGTAAAAATCTGGACAGGGCTCATACAGAGAGTCAGAATGTGTCACTGAAATTGTAAAAGCAGCAAACGTAAAGTCTGCTGCACGTTTGCCACGACAAACACAACCTGTCTCAACTGACTGCTCCTGACTCGGAAGCACTTGTCCTTCAGAGACCATCATGCTGTCTGTGGTGTCCAAGCACACTGAACACCCACCGCAAAAAGGTCATAATAAGATGCCTGCTAAGGATTTGATTTGTTCCTCCTTCGATCTGATCACAGAGAAAAGTGCAAGGCAGACCCTTCTGCCCGAAAAAGGGCAGAGACCGGAGGAGAGACGCTCTGGTCCAGCGCTTGCCCAGAGCCTGGCATGAGGAGCTGGACACACACACGCCTTCTCCCCACACCATGGGTTTGCAGTCCATTTCCAGTGACCCAGATCGCTGCTGAAAGGAAGCGAACAGCCCGCATGTGGATCGTAGCTCTGCTCCGACCGCTCCCTGCACTGGTTTCAACATGAGGAGACTGGCTTGGAAGACCCTAAGCCAGGCACGAAGCTTCACGCTGGGTCCTTCCCCAGCCAGGCAGCACCCAGATGCTGTGCTGGCCTTGGCAGACTCTGTCCCGAGGCACCTAACGTGCCTCACACAACAAACCTCTAGCGGCCTCTCGACCCCTAGTGAAAAGGTCCCACCTTGGGAGCCCCAGCCTCCACATATGCCAGGGCTTACTGTGGCAGCCCCAAATCCCTCCTGGGGAAAGCCACAGCTGCCCCGCGCGTTAGATGGCGATTTTAAGACCAGCAAACGAAAATAAGAATCTCATTTTTTACTGAGGCCTCTGTGTCTTGGGTCTCGCCTTTCTTTGTTCTTCTCCTTCCTGCTTCATCTTTTTATAATGAAACCTTGTCAATTTGCCCTGCATGGCACTAGAATCCATCTTCTATATAAATACCTTGTCTAATGAGAGTTTAAATGTATGATGCCTTCAGATTCTCTTAGTGTTTTTTGGGTTTTGTTTGGTTGTTTTTTTTTTTTTTTAAAGTGAACCACAAAGTTGCTTTTAAAAAAAAATAAAATAATTTCTGAAAAGTTATGGGTTTTTTTATACAATGTATGTAACAAAAAGCAAAACAGTCTCCAGGTACTTATTCCTTGTGGAAAAGCTCCAAGCCAGCAGACCAAGCACTGCCAAAAAAAAAATCAAAGCAGAAAAAAAGAGTCAGTATTTCTACCCTAATATACCTACCATTAATGCCGTTTCCCCAGTACTAAGCTATCCGAGTGGTATTCTTCTACAGCCACAGGAAACAACTGTACCAAGATCTCCCTCCAGACTGCTAGAGGACAATGCTTCTCCCCTTCTCGAACCCCGGCCAAAGACGACACTCTGGCTGTATTTTTAACATTAAAAAAAGTGAAGTTCCAGAAAATGGTGTGATGCTCAACTCTATAGAAAATAACCATGCAGTTAAATCACACAAACAATGTTGCAGAAGCCTCCCTGGGGGGATGTGCCAGGCCATGCACAACACTTGAAGTTGGGGTGGTTTTACTGCCACTGGTGTCTCTGGATCTCCCCCTCTGCCTTGGTAGCAGCAGCAGAGCATTTAAACTATTTAACCTTGAAGGTTCAGGGTAAGGATGCTTCTCCTTTGAGGTCACGGCTCGGCAAAGCACTCCCTGGTCTGTATTTTAAGTGTCAATAAAGTGTTCTTGAGAGCACCTGGTATTTTTTGACCACCCGTACAAACCAGCTGGGTGGAAGTATCAAGAGGTCACACTTTCAAGCAGGGACATTAAGAAGAGTAAAAAAATTAAACCAAATAATCCTGGAAGACTTGAGAAGAAGGTAAAAAAATTGAATAATTTCCTCTTTCTTTGACTAGCCACATTCAGAACCAAGCAAATCCAAACTACATCTTTCCCATCCACAGGAGGAAAACCTTGTAAGAGACTTACATTCTTATCAGATACAACTGGACTTATCTGGGAAACAGAAGAGTCATTAAGAAAAAAAAAACACCCTCCAAATAACCAACCCACAAGAAAAACAACAAACCAGCTATTGAGAGGTTTCGCTGTTTGTTTTCTTTGAACAGCCACTGAAAGAAGCCCACACCACCTACGCTGGAATGTCTCAACCCACCACACAGTCAACACCTGACTTTTAAGCTGCACCCTCTCCATGATGCTAGACCTCCAATTGCTGAGTACATCTAACTTTCTTCAGTTTTATTGTAAGTGGATGCTTTTGCTGAAAGTCTTCAACCAGTGCCCAAGATCTTAGGACCTTTTAAAGGTAAATCCTTCTAATAAACAGTTTCTACTGAGCAAGTACACACTGGTATTTTGAGAGGTTTGTAACCATCCACATTCGCAAGAACTTTTGCTCAGGTAGCAAAAGAGATATCGTCGGTACCAGAGTATCACTTTTTGCTCAACATCTGCCTCCTTCCTGTTCCCAACAAATCTGGAATCCCTATTCCTGTACGCTGGAGCTTTCTAACTCAATTGACACGAGGGTTTGTTTTGTTTGTCGTCTTGTCCAATTCATTTTTCTTACAGTAGGAACAACATTTTCTGCACTTTTCATTCTCAGAAGCCAGTAAACCATTTCTGGCCACAGCAGACAGCTGGCAGGGAGAATTGCAGCCCAAGAAACTCACTCGTGAACAGTGAGCACAAAGTCACACACACAGAAATCACCAGGTTGCTTTAACTGCAGACGTGGCCGACTGCCTGGGCAACATACCCTTTGAAAAATAAAGCAAAAGAAAATACTTGCGATTACTGCCACGAAGCCAAAGGTTTTGGGGACATGGAGAGGGAGAGAAGTGGGAGAGAGAAAGAGGAGAGGGCGCGTGAGCCAGAGGACACGTGCTTAGCAGTCTTCCAAGAAAGATATAATTAGATCGTGCAGCGTTTTAGGAAAGCAGTTTCATGTACCTATGAAAACAGTTTCCATCCCCACAAAACAGTACGGGACTGCACGACTGTGGACTTCACAAATTTGCCTAATGGTTTCTGAGGTTTAACATAGTTGCAGCTGCCAAAATACATCCTTTAAAAACACGTTTTTGGGTATGCACGACTTAGCTGCGAAATTTCCACATTAATTTTTGAAGCGTGTCTTTTTTAAGTCTGGTATTTCAGCCACAAAAATAAAGCACACAGGCTCGGTGCCCTGCTGCCACACATCACTACGTGAACACCCATACAGAAAATGTCACTTCCACCTGGTTTGCAGACTTCAGCGCCATCCTGAAGATGGGGCACCTCAGGCACAGGTCGTCTCAAGCTGCTTGCAATCAGAGAAGCAAGAGATACACTGCCTCTTGTACTAACTCCCCGGGGGTAAACCAGCTGGCCCCGCTACGACCTACGGGGAGATGCCATCCTGCTCGCATCCAGCATGCACGTGGTCCCGTTCCTCCCCCAGCAGCAGGAAGATGATGCTGACAGCAGATGAGTTACTATAGCATCTCCCTCCTGCGCCTGCCAAAGCGGCATCAGGCTGCTGGCCACGCCGCACACATCCGTGTGCCCCGTGTCACAGCTGATGCCCTTCAGTCACGCCTCACCTGTAAGAGCCATCTCCACCACATGGCTCAAGCAACACTGCCATCACAAAAACAAGACAAAAACTTCAAATATGCAAGAGGGCACAATTTCACTGTATTTCACAGCCAGGAAACTAACATGGAAAAGACTTTAAATTGAATGCTCTGCACTAAATTATTCCTTAGTCTATGCCATAAGTAAAAAGACCCTCCAAGCTATCCACCGAGCACATCAGCAAAGTCCCAAGATAATGAGATGCCACCTGAAACACCACAAAACTGGAAAAGTTTCATCTACCATTCAATTTCACACTTTCATCAGAAGCAACAGCTCTTCTGTTCCCAACCTTGCTCTCCACAGATCTGTTTCTTCCACCCACTGGGAGAGGAAAGAAGGAAGTTTGCTAAGTAAATAATACACTAACAATTAAAATATGATTTGTTAATCACATGACAGTCTTCTGAATACTCAACATGATTAAATCAATTTTAGTAGCATCCATATACCACCCACTTCTCCATCACTACTTTATTTTCAGTAGTAGGAGTTCCCTTTATTCTGAGGCATTTTGATCTTCTCCAGCCTTCACCCTCTCCTGATTAGTCAACTAACTTGTTTCTCAGCTGATGTGATCTGCTTCGCTTTTTCCAACTCCATAATGTCATTCAACATCAAAGAGTTGGGAGATACAAAATCTTGCTTGCAGCTTTCGTGAACACTGCACTATTAATTTTCCAGAGAGCAGGATCAGGATATTGCCATCTTTCTTTTACATCTCTGTGCTGTAATTAAGTTATCTTTTCTACACTTATTCTGGCATCATTAGGACACCACTGTCACAAAGCTGACTTCAATTTTAAACCTATTCTTAGCTATACGACTGAAAACTTTGCTATAAGCCGTTTGCCTCCCTCCGGCCACACGAAGGGATGAGGAACACCACCACCTATCACTAGGACTGATTGAGACACACACAGCAAAAGGATTTTTGAGTGCCACCCCTCAGTTTTCAGCTAATGACAAACTTTATTCTGGAAAAGGTATGTGCTACTGGGACAGGCTTTGTGCCTGTATTAAATAAAAGTTTAAAGTAGTTTTAAAATTGGTATTTAGAACAAGTCCAAGCACTGTAAATAGAAGCCATATGGATTAAAAAAAAAAACCAAACACCACCACCACAACCCAGCATTTTAGTTAAATATTAACTTGTTTTAAATAATCGGGTGATAGTGAATGTTAACACTTTGAAGACCGCTGTTTTTCAGGCTGCCAAAACCACACGTGTAAAACGTACTGCACGTACACACAGCCTTGAGAGGGCTGACATTGCAAGACCTAATTTACTATCTTATTGGGTCTTTTTAAAAATCAAGTGGGAGAAAAAAAAAAGGCTCAAAAATGTCAGACATGGCATAAAACTCTGAAATGGAGAAGGAAGAGGAAGGAGACAAGAGGAGGAAGCCATTCCTCACCAGAAATACTTGCTCAAAGTCACCGGAGATGAAAAGATCAGACACCTTAATTTTTACATGCCATTATTGCTGCCGTGACCCTGCCCTCCCATCATTTGAGGACTACAGCTATTATAATGCAAGCAAGAAAAGTGGAGGGGGGGAGGGGGGGGAAGGGTTCTGGTATTAATTCAGACTTAAATAAATATTATCGAGAAGGAAGAAAGGAGAAAAATATTCCACTTGCTTTACAAATCAAAATAAGAAACTGGCCTGTCAAGATTGTATTGTCTATGTAGACACTGTTTTACCTAGCCCTGGGAGACACAGCAGGGGGGAAAAAGGTCTTACGGTTTAATTTACATTCCCTATCCTTAATAATATTTGTAGGGTGGACATTGCGACATTGTCTACACGCTTGTGGACTTGGGTCTGGAGGCCAGGAGGACACCGAGCAGCACCAGAGTCCTGCAAAGTAACAGGGAGACGGTACATGAGCCAAAACGAATTCCTCCGCAACTGTCTGGAGCCGAAAACCTTTTCCAAGGAATCAGACCACCCTGCTCTGAAAACCACGTGCAGGGGTAACTATAAATCACACGCTGCTGGACACGGCGAACGTTCTGCTTCCTTGTATCTCACAAGCAGCATTCCGCATTCTCCTAGCTTTGCTACTCGTGGATCTAAATATGCGTCCCAGAAACAAGTATCGGGATATATCCACTTCCTTAGCCTTTTGTTCTTGTGTTTGAGTAGGACAACCAGCATTTGGGGCTCTCCCAAAATAAAAGATAAAATAAAAATCCAAAGTCAGTCCTGTACTACACATTGAATTTTCTTCCTAGGGAGGAGTGGAAAAAAAGGGAAGAAAAAAGGCTTCTCCACAGGCACAAGTCCCACCCAGCCCCTCACACCCTGAGCACGCTTGCACTCGCCTTATCAGCTGGCGGAGGCGGTGGAGTTCCCGCCCTGAGCACGCCGGTTGCGCCAAGCAGGCGCTCACCACAGCCAGCCGCTGAGGCACTTCACACCGCACGGGAACAGGCTCCGACCCACTGCATGGTCCCAGCAGGTATGATCCCTGCGTCCCCGGGAGCTACTCAACACGCACATTAATCCTCACTGCCTGCCAGGTCTTAAGGGCCAGCCGCATGGCAGGCTGCGCCGTGCCCACGCCGGGCACGGGCCAGCACGGCTCCAGTATGGCACCAAGCCTTATTATCGGGTGCTGACACTGCTTTTGGCTGGATTGTATGTTCTGGAAAGGGTTTCAACCTCCTTTCTCCTTCCTTCAGGTCCCTTCCTTCCCCTCTAGACTTTAAAAGGGAATTCAGAACGTATGCACATACAATGTCATCTGCTGTCAAAATTCAACTGGGGAAAAAAAATGTAAACAAATAACATGATGAGAGCTAGACACACATTTCAGAGTTGAGGTGACCAGAGCCCAAGAGAAGCTGCTCTGAGGGAATTCAGTGCAAGAATTGAACACTCAGCACTGCTGCAAAGCTGCAGCATCTTCCTGTGACAGGGTTCTCTGATCTTCCACACATTGTCTACAGCAAACCCCATTCCTTTCTTCTACAGCAAGATCTCAGCCTAATTAATCCCACTGTTACCCGTGGGTAACGCAGCGCTGGTCAGGCTGTGCCGCAGAAGAGCAGGAGGAGGAAGGAGTACGAGAAGGAGGAAGTGAGAGCAGCTGTCCCAAGCAGGGATGACAGGTAGCACTGAGAGGGGAAACCAGGCAGAAGCAAATGGGCTGACAGGGAACACAAAAGACAAGGGACACAAAAGCACTGGACACCTTTCAGCATTTTCTAAATTTAAGAGCTCTCTAGAATTCATTTGGAAAGCTTTAATTAAAGACTTTGAACCATTAGTATGGCCAGAAGTTTTTATGTTAAGAAAAAACAGAGTGTCATTCATTGTTTTTTTAAGAAAAAACACATCTGGAACTGCACCCCTTCATGTTCAGCTGGCCTGTAATCCTCATCTCAACATTGCCATCAGAACTGGCTCCAAATTAGATGCCTTCCTAAGTGCCAGTTCCTCCTCTTTGACAAATGCTTTAAGAAAAACATGAGGTCACCTTTAATAATCGCACTCTTGTAGCCAAAGTAGGAAGAGGTAAAACTGTTAGAGCACTTTAGAGATTTAGTTTTAGACTGCCTGAACAGCTGGTGAATACATACCACAGCCTGCAACTTCTGCCACAGTGTGGGCAGGGTCGGTGTATTTAAATTAAATGACTGAGATACAGGTTGTATTAGGGAGTGGAAACAAAACCAGACATAGCCCCCTTTCAAGCATCAGGTCCATCCGTAAAAAAATGCAACTGTTTGACATACACACAAAAAATGAGCAACACGAAAGGCTCGATAGCAAGTCTTGGGAAGCTAAAAATGACTTCAAGTTACTGTAATACAGAACTCTTCCTGAATGATTACTGTTACTCCTACCAATGCTACAAACTATTCACGATAGGCTGAAATCAGATTCCCGTATCCAAGACGCTTTATCTGAAGTCTGATAATAAACATTAACTCTATGTAAATTCCCTCTAGTAGAAATTAAAAAAAAAAAGAGAAAAGCTAAGACTACCCAAGTTCTGAATCTTAACCCAGTCTCAGTTTTCTAGACCAAACCCAGTTTTCTAGACCAATTGCTTGAAAACGTTTTGGCCCATATGTAACAGCCCCTCCAAATAAATAAATAAAACCAGTATCTAGGCTCACCAAGCAGGTGCAATCTGGTGATATCATCGTACTTGGCCATCTCAAAGATCAACACCAGGTAATCTGCTGTTTACAGGCAGGTGGAGGACAGTCCTGCACCAGGAAATTGCAAGTACTGTTCCCGAAACAGCCATCCCCTTCCTTCACTCCATTCCACTCAGCCAGAAACTCACCCCAGTGTTTCAGGGTGATTCTCACCAGTGCCCCAGTAGTCACGGGCACAGTGCCCGTCACCATGATGGAGGGTGACGGGCAGGCCCCAGAACAGCTGAGGCAGGACAGTCAGCTCCCCTTGCTCCCTCTTTAACACGCAGATTTCTCGAGCCTAAGAGCACTCGGACAGGCACCTGCTAACTCACATGGGGAAGGAGAAAAAAGTTTGGGATCTTTCCCATAGCTGAGGAATCCATAAAAAAAGCCCCCTGGTAGAAGTTTGCTCTGGTCTGCCAGTATTTCTGGATATGTCTGACCACAGGGACTCGTTCACACCTTCAGCACCTCTTGGGAGTGGAGTCATTTCAAAGCCTTGTCTGAAAGAAATTTAGAATACTCTTTCTGCCCATTGCAAGCATCTGCCTTGCAGGTCCCTATGCCCTGCTTCAATCTGTACGAGGGAAGCAAGGGCATGGGCAATATACTAGCTTCAGCCTTGCCGCTTCTGATCCAACTACTGCACTGGGTACAATAACTCGAGGTTTTCATTGATTTGGGACTAAGTAGAAGCCAGTCAGCCAGGAACCAACACTGACAAGACAAACCCTGGCAGCTGCAGGAAAAAAAAAAGAGAAGCATCAGATTTGTGAAGTCTCCATTTGTGAAGGCTCTTCGCAGAGACCAGCCAATTGGAGCATACGCAGAAACAAGTGATAGACCTTTTTCCATTTGTGCCTGGAAAGGGTGGCACGACTTTTATCTTGGGAAGGAACTTGTCAGAGTGATCCCTTCAAATTAATTAAGAATTACACTCTGGAAGTCCATACCTATCCCCTATCCCAAGAAACATCATCCTACAATCAGTGCCAAATTTATCATCACTGTTATCACACACGGATTTGCCTGTTTTACCATTTCTGGCTACTTGCAGATACCTGCCACAATCCTAGGAGACAACACCAGGGCACACATCACTGCACAGAGCCCATTCACTTCACTAACCCAGAAGAAAATAAGCTGGTAATTAAAAAAAAAAGAGAAAGTTTTATATTAGGTAAGCAAGCTGAATCAGCTGAAGATGTGCCCAGAAAAGTGCCAGAACTGCCCTAATAGCAAGGTGAAAAATGGCTGGTAGGGCACAGACATCCCCCTCTTGCAGGGGCAAAGAACATCACAGTCTGAACTGATGCAAGTTCACACCAAGACAGCACCGCTCAGCACTCGCCGCATGGCAGCACTGCCCCTGGACCATTCTGCTCTCCTGAATTAAGGTCTGCTTTTTTGGATGGGATAATTTGCTAGAGGCTCAGCCAAATTGGCACAAGAATGTTTGAGCCAGTGGCAAATAGGTAAAATGATGGCACGTTACTTGGGAAAGAAGATGACTCAACCCAAATCAAGTGGGAAGTTGAGAGCCAAGAGAACAGCGTTACAGCAAAACAAGGCATCTGGAGCAGAAAAGCAGCCACAACAGGAATTCCCTTGTGACGAGACATGAATTATTATTACATAATTGCTCTGGGTGATTACAACGCAGCCTTCAACCAACCACTTCCCTTTACGCTACCCCCAAGAGGTGGAATGATCTGGAAGGCTGCAGGTGCACACAGAGGGATGCTGTGCCATCAACCGCTGCAATTTAATCAAGCCTCCGTCCTTGCCCATCATCAGCTTTTGGTGTCCATTACACAGATTAGCATTCGGAACAACAAACCACCCCACCACCTAACGCAATCGAACACGGCGGATGGATCAGGCTGGTAACGGAGGGAAAACCGACAACCACCAATCCTGTGACTGAGAGCTTCCGTGAAAACTTCGCCCCAGGATTACAGCTGGTTTTGCAGATGGCCAGGAGACCCAGGCACTCAAGAAGTTAAGGAGTTAGGAAAGTCCCTGCTGAGTGCAGACTCCAGCTTCCTGCGAGGCTCTGCAGCTATGTACGCTTAGTTGTCACCATGTTGCTTATTGCATAATGCTAATAATTTACCTGAAGTGTCACTTTGCAAATGGGTAAAATGACACCTCAGGTTTCCTTATGACAAAAAAAAGGACAGTATTTCTCAGCATCCTTCCCTGGGGCAGTGGCAAGATACACACACAATTTTGGTGGATTTTGCTAGCTTTTTGCCTAAAGGCTGGTGCAGGATGCATCTCACAAGCAATACATGAGCACTCTGTTCATAGCGATGCGTTAACGGTGACATTGTGATAATGAATAGATGAAAATCCTCAAAGAAGCATTTGGCAGTGAAAAGGCCTTACAAGCGAATTGTCCTAAAGGAAGATTTTTATGTACAAACCAAGCTCAAGTCCAAGATTTATGTACCAAGTCAGGACATTAGCTCAGACGGGTGATTTAATATGGCCACTGGAATCCCTGTGGCTAAATTATGCATCTGACCTCTTCGCTGTATGTATTTCAACAGCGTTAAATAATAAGCAGTATGTCCTTTATCACCATTTCCAGTCCTAATGACTGGCAGCGCTATAAAAAGCACCGTTCCCAGTGACTCAGTCGAGCAGGTCAGGGTAATGGCAGCGCCTAGCGTGGCGATGCACCTCTTCAAGGAAGGTGCAAGGCCACCCCTGGCTCCAGCAAAGACTCAACAAGAGACGTGGCCAAGCAAAGCACGGAGCAGGGCTGGGAACAGCAAGATCTCCACTCCATCGATCCCAAGCATGACACAGGCTGGGAGAAAACAGGGCACCAGGGAAGGGGAAGCTGAGAAAGCAGGGGCAGGGAGACAACTTCTGGTGAAGGGTACCATCAGGAGAGACTATAGAGGCAGGGAAACCCAGCGCAGTTCGAGGGCAGCTCTCCGCTCCCAAGGAACGGGGGAGAGCGATGTCCCACACTCACATACAACAACAAAACGCAGAGCAGGAAACATGCTTTGCGCTAAATAATCGCTGTTGTTTCGCTGTTTCTGAAGACAAAGCAGCCATGGAGCAACCAGCAGCGATTAGCCTGGTCCGCTGAAGATGAGAACAAGGGGATTTACTGGCCAAACAAAAGTCCATTTTTTATTAATACACTTTTGGCTTTCTCTGTGGTATTTCAATATAACCCCTGGCTACTACACAGATGAGCGTATATTAGACTAAGATTTAATAAAACTCTATTTAGAAAGATGAGAACATTGCATAATACATTACAGAAACAAATGCATTTTTGAGGGGAGGTAAGGGAGGTCCAAACATTCAGCTTTCTGAATTCATCCAGGGCAGCTCCTTCTCACAAAGGACAGTGGAATGCACATAAGAGGAGTCAGCACTTACAAGAATCGCTCCCATGGTATCAGAGCTCCTGAGGGTTTATAAGGAAGTCCGAATTAAGCTACACTGATTCTGCCTGGGTTTTTCCTCCCTTTCTTCATTAGGATAAAAGCAGACAGCACACCCACCCAGAAAACCCCCAACACAAAACCAAAGCACAAACTGAGGAGGAATCCTGACCCTGAGAAAACAACCTAATTATAATTACATGGGATTACAAATCAAAGAGAAAAAGCTGCCAAGTTTCTGGAAGCGAGCATACAACAAAAAATAAAAACTCCACACTGGAAAAACCCATAGTCTCAAAAGATGATTATTATTCTTTCTAATAGAAAACAGGACAGCAGGGACCACAGCTGTTTGTTTATCCCTTAAAATTGATCTGCCCTTTACTGTAAGTGCTTCCAAAGAACACTTTTTTTATCATTATTATTTTTAAAGAAGCATACAAGATAGCAAACTAACTCTCCCCCGACCTTTCGTGACCAACTGGACAACGACCTTCAAAAGACTCAAGCTTTTTCTTTTCTTTTTTTTTTTATGGTTTACACTATAAAGAAATATTTCACGAACTTTTTTTTACAACATATGAAAAGCTCAATCTCTGGTTATAAACAGAAGAAAATCTGCCTCTCTTAAATGTCAAATTTCATTATCCGCTTCCACATCACAAACCATTCCAGTCCACCATGTGCCCGTTTCTCTCATGGAAGGAGCGGAAGAGTGTTGCTATGTCTTCATTCTTTCTGGGTTCAACGTTTAGAGGGATCTGCTTTACCCGCTTTTCCCCCCTCCCCTCCTTTGCTGCACTCTTT
>NW_010235303.1:26531-27601 GCF_000690775.1 Eurypyga helias
TAACAGGAACGCGTGCCGGCTGACCAAAGCACAATCACGCCGGTCATCTGACCGCCGCTGCGTTTCTTTCTCCCGCCTAGACAAGCACAGTGGAATCCAAAACACCGCACCCAGGCAGGAAGTAGTTCTTGCTGATCTTAGGGGGAAGCTTGAGATTAAGGGAACTACTTTTGGGGTGTAATGAGTTTCATTTTACGTTTCCAAGAGCCCCAGTTGCCTGTGAACACCAGAGAGGCCCATCACGAGGTGGCAGGGCTTCTGCGGGGCCGGCAGCATCATCAAGCAGGAGCTTTCAGGTGCAAAGGCGAGGCATTCCTTCACACGCGCTATCGGCGGGGCGGATACGAAGCAGGAGCAGGAAGCGGCACAGCCCTCCTCACTAGGAATTTTCTACCTTAGCCATTACATTAGGAAATGCAAAACAGAGCGGCGCACGCCTTCTGCCTCTGAACAACTTGTGTGAGACGTACCTTCTCTTATTGCTCTACTGAAACAGTTATCCAGGGAGTAAGTACAAAACATGAAGAACTCAGGAGAACTTCAGTTTTCCCCTCCAACAGTGATCACCTCATGAGCTTCCCCCAAAATCAACCCGTTTCTTGGCTCGTACAGCCGCTTTAGTATATTTGCACAAAGACAAGCAATGTCACAACTGGAGCCTTCTCCACAACCCTTTCCCCTCGCTACCTGGCGACACTCATCCGTCGTCTCTCCCACGGACACCTGCATCCCGAGATGGCAAGACCGCTGCCATTGCTAGGATCCCAAAAAGCTGCCAAGGGTCCCGTTCCAGGTCATAACTTTGCAGCTTGGTGTCGCAGCCAGCATCCAGGTACAAACCCGCAGGACAGACACCCGGCATGACGCGCAGGGAGGGAAAGGATTACAGGGATGCAGGATTTACTGTTAGCGACAAGGCATCCCACGGGGCACCTGACCGACCCGGCGGCAGCACACACGGATGGATCCGCACCGTGCCCGGCTTGCTCCCTTTGGCTTGGAAAAGCCGGGCAGGGCAGGGGTAGGGCCGAGGGGTTGCGTGGGGGCTGGGCAGGGAGGGAGGGCTGAGG
>NW_010235304.1:0-2573 GCF_000690775.1 Eurypyga helias
CTGCAGGGTCCAATGCAGCCATGCAAACCCCCGTATGCCAGTGCCTTTGTCAGTGTCAACCAGCACCAGTGTCAAGTGCCCCAGTAAAGAAAAAGAAATGGAGACACAAATCAGGCTGTCTGGTATTGGAGAAGGAGGAGGAAACAGCGCCATCCCAAAAGACAGATACGCAGGAGATAGAGAAATTAGATACATCTGTAGTGACAGAGAGAGAAGATGATGATGACATTGATGACACTGAAGTAACCTCTTGGTCTTTATCCATGAGGGACCTCCAGGATATCCGGAGAGACTTTGGTTGTTGTCCAGATGAACATAATATGACCTGGCTACTCCACTGCTGGGATAATGAGGACAGAACCATCGAATTAGAGGGCACAGAAGCCAAGCAGTTGGAGTCAATTGCCATAGAAAGCAGCATTGACAAATAGATTGGGAGGAGACACTAAATGTAAGACTATGGAGGCGACTCCTGACAAGTGTGAAGGAAAGATATAGTTTTAAGGAAAGCACACCATATCATGCAGACAAATGGACCACCACAGAGAAAGGTATCCTGTGCCTGAGGGAATGAGCTGTGCTAGAGAGAGTTTATCGTGACCCTAAGAAGGCACACACAGATCCAGATGAAGTTCATTGCACATGACCCATGTGGCAAAATTTATGCAGAATGCGCCATCGTAGTCAGCATCCTAGTCAGCCAGTGTGTTTTCAACAACAACATAGCAAAGGGATCTGTCACCGAGGGCGGCTGAGGCAGTTCAACAATTCCGGGAATATGAAGACACTGGCTCTTCCCCCATACAGGCCCATGTCTCAGCTGTAGAAAAACTGTCCCAAATGTTTAAGCAATTCAGAAAGTAGATGTTCCGATGGCCACCTGTGCGAGACAGTGTCTCAGCTATTAGGAGTAAGTGTTCTTCTGCTCAAAGATAAGAATATAAAAGGTACCCATCACGGCGTACCCACTGCTCCAGGGGTGGAAGCACAGTCCTACCGCAGTCCATCTGCCATGGACTGATCCAGACCGCACTGGAACATGGTGCAGCTCCAGAACATCAGCAATACATTGATGACATCATTGAATGGGGCGACACAGCAGAAGTTTAGAGAATGGGAGGAAGATCATCCAAATCCTTCTGAAAGCTGGTTTTGGATAAAGCAAAGTAAGGTCAAGAGACCTGCACAGGAGATCCAGGTCTTTAGGAATCAATTGACTAGATAGACATCACCAGATCCCAATGGATATGATTAACCAAATAACAGCTATTTCCCCACCAATGAGCAAAAAGGAAACACAAGCTTTCCTAGGCACAGTGGGTTTCTGGTGAATGCATAATCCAAATTCCAGTCAGATTGTGGGTCCTCCCTATGCAGTGACCCATAAGAAAAACTATTTCATATGGGACACTGAGTAATGACAAGACTTTGAAACAGTTCTTGCAGTAGCCCTTGGACCACTCTGGACAGGGCCAGAGGAAAAGAATGTGCTCTACACTGCAGCTGGGGAGAATGTTCCTACCTGGAGATTGCGGCAGAAAGAACAAGGGAAGACTCAAGGTCAACCCCTAAGTTTTTAGAGCAAAGGATACAAAGGATCCGAGGTCCGTTACACTCCTACCAAAAAAGAGATACTGGCAGCTGAAGAGAGAGTTTGATATGTCGCAGAAGTGGTTGGAACTGAAGCACAGCTCCTCCTGGCACCTTGACTACCAGTGCTGGCCTGGATGTTCAAAGGAGGGTCTCTCCTACACATCATGCAACTGATGCTACCTCAAGTAAATGGGTTGCCCTCGTAACACGACAAGCTCAAATATGAAACCTCCAGTCACCCAGAAATCTTGGAAGTGACCATGGACTGCCCAGAAGACAAAGATTATGGAATGTCACCAGAGGAGCAGTTGCTGAAGAGGTCACTTCGTACAACAAATTGCCAGAAACTGAGAGGCAATATGCACAGTTCACTGATGGGTCCTGCTGACTTGTAGGGTAACATCGGAGGCGAGCAGATGCAGAAATCGGAGGTGAGAAGCTGCTGTGTGGAGTCCCACACGACAAGATGCAGAGACTGCTGAAAGGCAAGGTGAATCGAGTCAGTTTGCAGAGGTAAAAGCCAGCCAGCTGCTTTTGGACATTGCTAAAAGAGCAAAATGGCCAGTGCTTACCTCTACACTGACTCGTGGATGGTGGCAAATGCTCTGGAGTGGTGGCTGCAGCAATGGAAGCAGAGCTACTGGCATGTTGGTCACGCTGCTAAGATTGCAGTGGCTCAGGTGGATCTGGACTGGCAACATAAGGGTGAACTGTTCATTGCTCGGTGGGTCCATGACTCCTTGTGGCATGAAGGAAGAGATGCAACGTACAGACGGGCTCATGCTTGAGGGGTGGACTTGACCATCGATGCTGTTTCACAGGTTATCATGACTGTGAATCAAGGGTGACAAACAAGCCAAGGGGTTAAAGCCTCTCTGGTACGGAGGATAATAGCCAGTACATTGTTGCTAGCCAGGCTAGGGGTGAGGGGAAGAGTTCATTGCAATGCTCCATCTTAAATTGTCCCAAAGTTCCAGGGG
>NW_010235305.1:0-10988 GCF_000690775.1 Eurypyga helias
CTATCACTTCAGGCATCCCATGATGTGGATACAAACTTAAACACCTTAAAGCATAAGACATCATATTTCCATAGTCTCATAATACTCTTGTTCTTTGATCACACAAACACTACTCTTTTTATGGAGGGAAAACAACCCAAAAATACTAACTTTAAAACCATACTAAAATAAAATCACTCTTTGTGGGCAGAATGGAGTAGCTCTACAAGACATCAGCTGTTCCTCAGCTGTTTTGTTTTCTTTTTTCTTTTTTTTTTTTTTTTTTTTTTCCACAACAAGCATGAGAGATGTATCAGGTCAGAAAATATCACATACTCCACAGTTATCACAACACATCTGAAACCTTCACCTGTTGAGACAGATTTTATCAGATCCTTGCTATAAGTGCATCTTATCCCTGCATAAATTAATGGAGGGGGCTTCTCAAACTTGAAATAACAGGGGAGAAAAGAAAACCTAGGGAAATGAAAAAGCAAGAAAAGAGAAGAAAAGGGAAAGGTATTTGAAATGATGACAAGTGAAAGAAGAGAGGTAAAGGTTTCCAGTATATCTGCATGTGCTGGTTTTAGTCGGGACAGAGTTAATTTTCTTCACAACAGCTGGTATGAATGAGGCTGTATTTATTATTTGCCCTGAGAAGAGTACTGTTAACACTGGTGTTTTTCAGTTCTTGCTAAGGAGTGTTTGCACCAACTTAAGGATGTTTTCAGCTTCTAATACTTCACCCCTGTTCCCAACTTTCTCACTGCAAGCAGCAGGGGGACACACAGTTTAAAACAGCTAACCCAAACTGACCAAAAGAGTGTTTAATTCCATTTAATGTCATGCTCAGTATATCATCTGGGGGGCCATATTTATGCGCTAGTTAGACAGTGAGTTGGTGGGTTCGTTAGCTTTCTTGGTTGTGCTCTCGCTTGTGGGAGCTCAAGACTCTGCTCAGTCAACTCAGACTCTGCTGCAATCACTCTCAGGCTCTGGCTCTCACTACACAGGACATAACTGTGTATCAGTTGGCAGGTAGTGAGCAATTGTATTATTTGTTTTATTTTCTATGATTTTCATTATATATTATTAGTATTGTTAACATCATTAGTATCACTACTTTATTCCTTTATATTCAATTGTTAAATTTTTCTTATCCCATAGGTTTCCTTGTCTTTTCCTCCAACTCTTGTGCTCCACTGGAGGAGCGGGGAAGGTGAGCAAGTGGCTCTGGAGTACTTAATTGCTAGCTGGGGTTAAACCATGACACTGCATAAAAGACATTCACATTTCCTTGAACTCTCTTTGTCTCTAGCTCAAGTGCCATGAGCATTTTTCTCATCTGGAACCTCTATTATATGAACATGTTTTTATACTACACAACCTGCACCAACTTTTCAATGGCCACCACCGATGTCTGTAGATAAGAGAACCACCTTATCTCAAGAGGGAAGTGCATGAACGCTACAGTTTCTTGAAGCAACTGATAACACTTGTACATGTATTCATGGAATATTGTAATTTGTATGCAATACTGGGCCAATAGATTACTCCATTGATGCATTGAATTTAACAGAAAAACAATTAATCACCTCTGCTAATACATACTACACACAAGATCATTACTCCAGTCAGCATCTCTTCCCTCCTGGACACTGTAGCCAGCCAGTTAAGCAGCAGTCCAGACCTGCTGTGCAACCAGACACTCAGGCACCAGGAAAACACTCATCAATTCCTCATGGCTTCTCAACATATCTCTATTCATAGGATGGACAACACAGCTATAAAACTGCTGCATGTCTCACTTCAAAACACCACATGTGCCCCCTCTAGGAGGAAAAGTGTCATTCCAGGAGAAACAAAAAAGTGCTCATTATAGCACGATGATCAAAAAATCTTGCTTGAATTCCTTGCCCACATTCTTGTTAGTCTCATAATCAACCAAAGCAAGCATGAGATAAGCATCTTTTGTATTGGAAGTTAATTCTTCATCCTCATTTCAGAAGCCTTTGTTGTAGGGTAGGTGGGCTTATTCTGTAGTCCTGGTTATATCACAACTAAGAACAGCTGGCAGGTAGGCAGCAAAATCTTAGCATGGACTTATAGTGGAATGCATTGTACCAGCTGCAAGGTGCTTTTGTGTGCTGCATTCCTAGTGATTATGCAAGAGAGTTAATACATGTATCTTTAAAAATGATGCATCTACTATGCAAGACTATGAGAGTGCTGCCCCTATACAATCCGGATGTGGATGGGGGAGGAAGCAAAGACATATCAGCACAGATGTATCACTGCCAATTTCAATATTAGAAGACATCTGGTTTTAGTTCATTGAACCACACTCATAATATCAAAAGGAGCAAGTGATCTGGCTCATGTGAAGAACCATAATGTACTATAAAGATATTTAATCACATGTAATTATTAAAAAAAAAAAATCACATTATAAGGGAATGAATTTTCAGTCTTTGTTCACTTCAACTTCTCATTTCATAATCTCAACACATTAATAAGATAAAAATGTTCTCACTTTTAGGGAGCTATGTTTCACAGAAAAGATTACAATGGTGCACTTAGCAAATATTTTGCTTCCTAAAAAGAAAGCCATTGTAAGCCAGATTTCAGTTAATGAGTTTTCTTCATTGAACACCAGTTGCTATTTTTTCTTTTTCCTTCCTCATTTTTTAACTTTCAACTTACTAAATAAGTCAGGTAAGAGCACAGGTTGATTCAAAAGCTTTCTTTTTCAAACATGGGCGATTTTTTCAGAATTCACACTTCAGAGCAATAAGTCTGAAATTACTGATTCAGCATAATTATTTGTTTGGAGCAACAACCATCCAATGCAATGTCATCTTAGAGTAAGGCCATTTCCAATTAAAAATCATTGCTCAAGTAGCCCTATGAAAGGCCCAAATTTAAGACAGTGTTGCAAAAGGACTAAGCTTATAAGGCTTTATTCATTAAATGGATAACCCTAAAAGTTCCAGGAATGAGATGAGAGAAAAGGAAAAGGAAAACCAAAAATACCCAAAACCCACCTGTAACTGTTATCAAAGGTGAGAGAAAAGAACAAGCCAGTACCAATTTTTTAACTACTCTTGTTCAAATCCTGTAGTTGTGTGAATTGTAAATAAGCAATGAAGTTTTATTATTGTTGTTGTCATGGCAACCTATTGTTGCACAGAGTAGACACTCAGCTTACTTCTTCATCTTTACAATATGACTTTTTGAGATATATAGTTACAAAATAGTCAGTAGATTATCCAGGAAGAACAATGGTTAATTTTTCCTGAATGCATATTTAGTATTTCTGATGTCTTATTACTATGGAGAAAAATAGGCAAACAGAATGTTTCTTTTCTCTTTTGCTCATGTTACACATTTCAGTGCAGTGAAAAGGAAAAATAGCAAAATGAAAATGGACAAATCCAGTATCTGGCAAATGTTTGCTTTCCAAAATGACAAAGGTTACTGAATTTTTAAACAGCTTTTTCTCCCTTAAAACAAACAAACAAACAAACAAACCCCCCAAAACAAGAAAACCTGAATAAGTTAAGGCATATCAATGTCAGATCCATTACATGACACCTTGCATTGCAAAAAATGTTGTACATAAAATTTTGATAACCAAGGCCCAAGATTTGAACTTTGGCACTGTGTAAATGTTGGGCCACTACTGGAACATGAAACCTCATGAGATCAATATAGAATAGCACATATTTATAAAAAAGCTATATTAATTTCTTAGATTGGATATTCTCTAGATTTTACTCTACTTTTATATAGGAAAATCAGCCATTGGCACTCCATTTCTAAATGATAATGAGTTAAGATCTTTTCAAACAATACTCTGTATTTTTCCTCTTTATCAACTCCTCCTTAAACTGAGCCTAACAAAGTCAGGTACAGCTAAATTATTTGAAAAAGCGCACAATTTTAAATTTTTTCAATTTTTTACTATATGTATACAACCACAGCATCATAGAATCACATGTTCACAGAATGGTTGAGGTTGGAAGAGACCTCTGAAGGTATTATGGGTCAAGCTCCCCGCAGATGGATTTGGAAGATCTACAAGAGTGACTCCACAATCTCTCTGGGCAACCTGTGCCAGTTATTAGTCACTCACATAGTAAAATATATTTCCTGATGTTCAGAAGGCACACACTATTTCTCACTTACTGCCCATTGCCTCTGTTCCAGTCACTGGGCACAACTAAAAAGAGCCTGGCTCCATTTTCATTGCACTCTCCGTTCAGATATTTGTACTCACGGATAAGATGTTCTCCGAGGCTTCTCTTCCCCAATCTGTACAGTCCCAGATCTTTCAGAGGCATGTTCCTTAGAACAGTACTCCTAGACTATTGGAAACTTAATGGTGTTTATTTCATAGCTACAATCTCTTGTAGGAGAGAAAACACCCTGAGGTATTAACAACAAACAATTGTGCTGGTTTTAGTTGGGACAGTTAATTTTCCTCACAGTAGCTAGTATGAGGCTATGTTTTGGTTGTGATGGGAATATTGATAACATACTAATGGCTTTAGCTGTTCCTAAGGAGTGTTTATACCAACACAAGGACTTTTTCAGTTGCTGATACTGAACCTGTGTTCCCAGCTTCTTCTCTAAAAGAAGCTGTGAGAGAACACAGCCAGGACAGCTGGCCCAAACAGAGCAAAGGTGTTTCTCATTCCATAAAATGTCATGCTCAATATATAAATTGGGGGTGGGCTGGAGCTCTCTCTTTTTCTTTCTCTCTCCCTAGCCCCTAGCTCTGGGTCTCTGGCTCTCAATACATGGGGACTAGCTGGATGGTGAATGGTTGTATTGTTTGTTTTATTTTCCATTATTTTCTTTACATACATAGTATTAGTAGTATTGATAGTATTATTAGATATTGTTACTAACAATATTAACAACAACCACAATAATACTAACAATATTAATATTATTAAATTTATTTTCAATTATTAACTTGTTCTGATCTCAGCCCATGAGTTTCCTTCTTTTTTCCTATGATTTTTCTTCCCATGTCACTTGGGTAGGTGAGAGGTGAGCGAGCAGCTATGTGGTAATTGGTTGTTGGCTGGGATTAAACCACAACAAATATGATCCATCCTTTGGATTGATTAGATGTCAATCCCAGTTCTTTTGAAGTACCTTCAATAAAGTATAAATGCATTCCTTTTATGATATCTGTAATAAAAACAATTTGAGTTGAAAACTCCCTGTTGTGAGAAGGGGAGGTCCTTTGCACTTGTTTCTTTCACAATCTTAAGTTAAAAAAAAAGTATTGCAAGTTAATAGTGCTATTCACTTTTAAATATTTACTCTTGACCTCAATTTCCCCCCCCTGCAGATAGTATGAAGCAATAAATCAAACTATAAAGAGCAGATATTCTCTTCATATAATTTCCTCTAATACTTCAAGTAAAATTTAGCAGAAAATTGTTTTAAAGTTTGATTTATTGGTGTTTGCTTAAACAGTAACTCCTGAAGCAGTGAGGCATGACATTATCAGAATGTATGCTCATTTTTGGAAGGCTGGGAATGGCAGTGCATTTAAAACCTAAATAAAAGGGAAAAAGAATTATTTTCCCTTTAATTAAGCTTCAATGTAGACAAAAAATATTATATAGAGACAAGTCTTATATTACTAGAATATTGTCATTCAGAAGAGTAAAACAGGACTATCAGAGATCTATAAAAGTATTCACAGTAATTGTTAGTCTAGCACTTTATTTCATAGGTACTTAATTAAACAAGTATTGTTAATACTGACAGAATCAAAATATAAATATGTAGGAAATTCTGATTAAAAAGGAAATCAATCACTCATGATGACCAAAAAATACCAGAAGTAACACATTTAAAGCCTTATCTATCTATCTGTCTGAAGTTATCTTTCTTGTTTTGGTGCAGAGTCAGTTCCAATGTTTAAAACTCATTAAAAACAAAAAGGTTTAGTTTTGCTATGAGATATTTTCACCAAATTATTTATAGACTACTGGAGCTGTTAAGGTTCTTTCGTAGTAAAGTATCTTATAGGGCAATGTAGCACTTTTCATTTGTGTAGTTCTAACACATTGTGCCTGCTTTTCGTGCAGCCTTGCACACCGCTAGGATATATGCCAGCAATAATAACCAAAGTAATGATAATCATGATGAAGAGCATATGATACCTGACAGTGTATCTACCATTAAAAACATTTTACATATAATTTGTCTTTTTTACTTGTTAATTTATTTTAAGTTTTTTTTAGCTCTTTATTAAAAACAAACAAAACAGGGAGGGGAGGAAAAGGAAAAGAAAGGGAAGAAAGGAAGAAAAAATCCTTTCCAATGATTATACAGATATAAAATAATCAACAACATTGGAATTTGGTTTTAATACTGTGAAATTTCTTGACTATGGAATAGGTAACCATTTCATTCTAATAATATGGAATGCTTTCCGTATGTTACCATGTGGAAAATCTGATATTGGTATTAACTTCTTCCTATGAGAACTTCTAGAAACATGTATCATAAATCAACCAGACAATTAATTTCTTCAGTCTTCAAAATCCAAAAGAATGGAAGGAAAGCTTAGGGTTGGAAGCCTAAAAGGTTGAATGGAAAGTAAGTTATTAAAGTTGAAATGGTTGGGACTGATCATCCTAATAAAGAAAAAATGTGTATGTGTGTGTTTGTAAAAAACAAATGCCAGACTACTAACAGTTCATATATGAAATGATGTAATTTCAACTCACTTGGATGCAGTTATTTACTTAAAGATTTGACAGTGGTAACTTTTTTCAATGCTATGTGATTTTTAATCTGTAACTTACTGTTTATGAGCCAGGTGTTAGCAATTAGTCACTCATCACAAATGCCATAGAAAAAAATAAAAGAAAATTAACATCACCAATTGAAACAAAGGCAAAATCATTATATTACTACTAATCAGGCAACACCTTTCTGCAGTTTGCATAATCAAAAGCAGATGTATAATTCATTTAGGCAATTAAAAACACATTTTAAATATTTTAAAAGCTCCCAGTTATGTCAGAGGTACAGGTAATTTCCATAATATATGAATAAGTACAGATATAAATTACTTGTCATTGAAATAATGGTAGCAGATGAAGGGCAAACAGATGATCACTAATAAACATAGGTTCATAGAATTATTTGGGTTGGAAGAAAAACCCCAAACTTTAGATCATCAAAACCAACTGTAAACCTAACACTGCCAACTCCACCACTAAACCATGTCCGTAAGGACAACATCTACACATCTTTTAAATCCCTCCAGGATCTGTGACTCAATGACCTTTCTGGGCAGTCTATTCCAGTGCTCAACAACCTTTTTTTTCCTAATCCTTTTGTCCTAATATCCAATTTAAACCTCTCCTGGTACAACTTGAGATAATTTCCTCTTGCTTATTGCTTTTCACTTTGGAAAAGAGACCAACACCCACCTTTCTGCAACCTCCTTTCAGGGGCTTTCAAAGAGCCATAAGGTCTATACTAAGACTCCTCCAGGCTTAACAACCCTGGTTTCTTCAACTGTTCCTCACAGGACTTGTTCTCCAGACTCTTTACCAGTTTTGTTGCCCTTCCCTGGACAAGCTCCAGCACCTCAATGTCTTTCTTGCAGTGAAGGGTCCAAAAGTGAAGACAGTATGTGAGATGTGTCCTCACTAATGCCAAGTACAGCAGGGCAATCGCTTCCCTAGTGGTGCTGGCCATGCTGCTACTGGTGCACGCTAGGATGGTATTGGCTTTCTTGGCCACCTGGGTACACTGCTGGCTCGTATTCAGCTGACAGTCAACCAACACCAACGTAACAGTATTGAGAATATACACATTCTCCTAAGCATAAGAAAACAGAAGACATTGATATAAAATTTAATAACATAATAAGAAATAAGAAACTGTAGTAAGAATCTGTACAATTTTTTTAGTATAAACATTACAATTAAAACTATTGAGTATGCCCAGTGCTGATGAAAATATGTGAATATGTTGATAACTCAGGGATGATTTAGTTACTACTGAGCAGGGCTTACACAGTGTCAAGGTCCTTTCTGCTTCCTACACCACCCCACCAGCGAGTAGGCTGGGAGTGCACAAGAAGCTGTGAGGGGAAATAGCTGGGACAGCTGACCCCAATTGACCAAAAGGATATTCCATACCATATGACATCAAATCCAGCATATAAAGCAGAGGGAAGAAGAAGGAAGGGGGGATGAAAATACATGATGGACCTCTGCTTTCATGGAGGTGGCTGAACACCTCTCAGCAGATAGGAAATAGTGAATGAATTGCTAGTTTTGTTTTGTTTGCATGCGTGGCTTTTGCTTTACCTTATAAACTCTGTATTACAGCACATGAAATTTCTCACTTTTTACTCTTCCATTTCTCTCGCCCACTCCACCATAGGGAGAGTGAGTGAGCAGCTGTGTGGTGCTTAGTTGCCAGTTGTTGTTAAACTGCAACATCTTCATAAAGTCTTTGTAAATGCAAACCAAAGTAAATGGTAGAATAAAAAGATCCATAGCTTGCCTTTTTTTTTTTTTCCCCTCTTGTGGTTTTCTACTTTGCACTCATGAAATAATTTCTTCTAGCTTCATTGCAATCTTAATCAGTTCTCTTGTTATTAGTTCTCGCCTAGCACTTCTGTATATTATTCACACACTTTACTTATGCATTATTGATCTAGAAAGTATGCTGAGGTTTTATGTAGGCTGCTCAAAACAATGAAATTATACTACTTTAAAACCACTGTGAAACAAGAGCATCATTTCTTTTGATATGTAGTTAATTATTTAAGCCCTTTTGCAAACAAATAATCTAAGAAGTTTTCTTAGTAAATAAATGCGCCAGTCAAGAAATGAATTTGTAGGTGATTTTATGTGAGAGGAGCATTCAGATAAAAATGTAAAATGCTTAAAACCCAGGAAAAGGCAGATTTAAGACAAGTTATATAGGCAAATGTTATCAGAGTAGCACACTGGTGTTTTTATTCCATCCTGTTTACATACTGCCCTGGAAGTATGATTACTTTCATACTTTGGGGTCAGTAAGCTTTTGCAGGGTATTCAGGAGATCTTCCAGGTCCTGACACTATAATGCAGTAACTTCAGGAAAATTTTATTTCAATTTCTTTGCCTGTGAGGTAGACAAGTGCTAGGTCAACCTCCATTGTAAACTGTTATGTGATCGTTTGCTGAAAGCATTATTACTTGAGCTACACATCTACTCCTGAATAAATATCTAATAATATTTACAATACAACAATCAACAAAAAAATAGAGAAAACAAGTAATGACTGTTCAGAATGAAAGAAATTGCTCACATGCATGTTTTAAATTTGATATTATTATCTTTTTTCATGCTTAGAAGAAATAGATGACTGTATTTTATAAATGTAATGTATTTGATAAGCTTAAACTGCTATATTTTATTAGACTAGACTTGGGAAGTTTGAATTAATGATCTAAGTAATTTTTATTTTGTGATCTAAATTAATTTTTTCTTGTCTTTCTGAAGAGGGTTGAGAAAGGCAAAAGAAACACAGGCCTCCCCCGATAAGTAAGGAATACTATGAACATCTCTTATTATGTGACAAGTAGTCACTGTCATCTGCAAGGGATCCAGTATTTCAGAGCAACATTTTTCTGCAAAACTGTATTTCCTTTTCTAACAAGCTTTTCATAAATCTATCATCTTATAGTACATCACAGCTGAAACATGAACACTGTGACAGATTAATAAAATTTCTGAATCTGAAACTTTGAAACAGAAACGTTTTTATATAGACCTATAATTCTTTTTCTGTGTGTGTACGGTTTTGCAACCATGTAGATGAAGCTGACCAAATCTGTTAAATTTCCGCTTTAACTTTTATAATTTGTTTTTCCACATTTGATTTGGTTTTTTTTGTGGTTATCAGGGATTAGTATGTTCCTTTTTAAGATTAGAAAGGAAATTATTTTACTAATCTTACTTGGCATAGTTGCTTGCATTTCAAGTTGATGACAGTGTCCTGAGATATAACAAAGCTCTTCATTTCCTATGAATGTCATAATCACTGTAGTTGCTTTTCATAGCTTTGATGGGAAATGTAATTAGGTTTATTTCCCTAAACTCATTGTCCTCTTCATTTTATTTTGTTTGTTCTTGATATTTGCTTTCATTACTGAGTGCGCATTCATTTAAAACAGATGTGAGCCACAACAAAATATTTTACAACTTCACAGTCATTTTATTGCTTATTTCCACAATTTACTTGTAAATACTGATTTGCTCATTTTTATACCAGTGAAAACACTGAGATTTTTAATGACATGTGAAATATTTATTGAACTTAAACAATCTAAGCCTCTATTAAATAGAATAATGACAGTTTTACAAGATTAGAAAAACAGAAAAAAATCACATCATTAGAATCGTAATTTTAAATAGGCTTTAAAATTAACTGAGTATGTCCTAAATCATACATACCTATGGTTGTTTGTAACTCCGAAAAATGCATCAATATATTACGTTCTCTCTATAATTTAAGGAAATGCTTCAATAATGTCTTGGAAGAATTTAAATAGAAGTGTTCCAAAAACTGTATTTGCACATATACATATACCACATCCATTTAAAAAAAAAAAATTTACTCTCTCTATGTTATATGTGTACAGCAAACTCTCTACCTTGGTCTTCAGGAGAGCAGACGTTAGCCTCTTCAGGAAACTGATTAGGAAAATTCCATTCAAAGAAGCCTTGGAGGGAAGAGGGGACCAAGAAAGCTGGCAAGTATTCAAGGATGTTCTCCTCCAAGCTCAGGAGCGATGCACCCCAGTGAAGAGGAAGTCAGGTAAAAGTGGCCGCAGGCCTGTGTGGATGAACAAGCAGATGCTGGACAAATAGAGGCAAAAAAGCAGCCTACAGTGGGTGGAAGCAGGGACAAGTCACCAGGGAGGATTAAAGGGAAGTTGTTTGAGAGGCCAGAGATCAGATTAGGA
>NW_010235306.1:0-1178 GCF_000690775.1 Eurypyga helias
ACTCTCCCTGGACAGCTGACCAATGGGAACCAGGGCGGCAATTTACCTGGAAGATCCTGAAGCCCCTATTATGCTTTTTTCCCCTGCACCTCACATACTCCTGCCTTTAGGGTCAAGGTAGATTTTCTATTCCACTTTCTCATGTTCTGTCAGTGGTTATGCAAATAAAACTCCAGGGTTTCCGGTAGTGTGTACCGTATGTATCTTCCCTCCTGTGAAGAGGAACATGTTCTCCTATCAGCTGAGATACAGGTTTGTACGGGTGGGGAGCAGGACATGTTCTCTGTGAATCACTGGAACTACCAGGATGGTTTATCAGCTAGCATGTCTGGCAGTCTCTCTACAGTCAAGACGCAAGCCGCTGGGAAGGAAGAGAGAATCCCTTCATGTTGCCAAAACTGACCAGCCACTTCATCCACTGTTAGTTCCTCGCTGTCTTTCCAGGTCATTACTGCCAATGCACTGGGATGTGCTGATGGTGCGCTCTGTACAAACTTCCGACACATGGATGCACACACTTAACTTTGTCTGGATCTTTGGATAACTGCTCGTTGTCCAGGTCACCATAAATCAGCTCCAGCATGGCTCATTCCCTCAGGAACTGGATACCTCTCCCCATGGTGGTCCACTATCTTCTTTGTGGGGATACCTTTCCTTCATACCTGACAGGAGTTGCCTCCAAAGGCTGACGATTTGGCTTCCTTTTCCAACTGCTTTGCCAATGCGGCCTTCCCTAGAAAGGGATCCCAGTGTCTGGGCTTCATAATTCCAGGCTACTCTCCCAGTTATCCAGCATCAGGGCAGCCATATGATAACCTGCTCGCCTGCACGATGGCTGAAGTCTTTTCACATATCTCACAGCTCACTCAGGATATGAATCGGGTGATTACCACCATCTCATTCATGAGTTCTTCCTCTGCTTCCTCCCAAAGCAGTGACGGCCTCTTCCCTTTTCTGTTCTTGTGATGGCCCTGCTTAAGAGTAGTCTGGGCTCTGCATCACTTCCTCCTGCTCCCTCTTAGAAATAGCTTCTTCACCCCCTCATGAATGGGGTGATTTCTGCTTCCAGAATTTCTTCTTTTGTACAGTGGTGACTGATACCAGCACAGGTTGGTTGACCAATTCAGCTGCAGTGCCTGTCGCAGGGGTTGGAGTAGCCACAGTGTTTGTTGGGTTGA
>NW_010235306.1:1205-3028 GCF_000690775.1 Eurypyga helias
CCGCGGAGGGTACTGAACAGTTTTGCACAAGCCTCGGTAGGCATGGGCCCGACCCCAGCACATCGAAACGGTCTGTGTCTCCTTGGAAGTGCCAGGGTGACAGCACACTCCTTCCCAGCATTCTGCTAGTGTGTCAGAACCCTGCACTTGTTCAGGAATAAGGTTCCAAACCTCTGGAGGTGCTCACTGCCCTCGGCACTTGCCCATGCTGTTCCACACCCCCTGCCACTCATAACGATCCAGCCTCGGGGAAGGTCTCTGGATGGCATTCTGAAATTCCCAAGAAGTACCAGTAGAAGTGTTTTAACTCCCCAAGGATGTTCAAGATACTATGAAGTTGTTGTAACGAAGGAGAAGACATCGCAGTAGAAGGCAGAAAAGGTGCTGTTCTGCATTTCCTCCTTAAAAAACCTCTCAGAATAAATAAAATTGCTAATTACCTCCACAACCTGGTACCCCACGTACCGGAACAGCTTCAGCACATCACTGAGACAGCACATGAGACTCCAGGTCAGTGTTCTAACCAACAGCTCCCAGCAAAGCACTGCTAATCACAGCAGGGTACAGCAGCCTGCTAATGCCAACACCAAGTTTTACCATGTACAGCAAAGCTGAGAGCACGATGCAGATCAAATTAACTAATAGCATGACCCGTGACTGTTATTATGTCAAACCCATCGAGCCCCACATTAGGTGCCAAAAAGGACAGTTGTGGTTTAATCCCAGACAGCAGCAAAGTACCACACAAGATCCTAAATCAGCATTCGTGACAGACCCGCTAGGCAGAACTTCCCATCCTCATGTGGCAATGTCATCCTGCGGGCTCTCCGAGTGAGCACTTGGTGAATATCTCTTCAGAGATTTTGGATTTTTCTATGAATCAATCATTATTCTTTTGGAATTTTAATTTCTACTCTGACAAGAGGGTGATTTGTGTCCTGGAAGTGGCAATTGTGGAAGCATGGGGGATGGAGGCAGATCAAAATGCCTACACGGGCTATGGAGGTACTTGAGCTCTTCAGAAAAGAACTTGGGCAGACGAATCACAGCATAATTGCATCAGAGAAAGTTTTGGGATAAAAGTGATTTTTAAAGGTCATCTAGACCAACCCCTCTGCCCTGAGCAGGGACATCTTCCACTAGATTAAGTTGTTCTAAGCCCCATCCAATCTGACCTTGAACACTTGAAGGGATGGGGCATCCATAGCTTCTCCTTGTCCAGTGCCTCAGCATCTTCAACAAAAAACATTTCTTCCTGATGTTGAATCTAACTCTACTCTCTATCACTATTAAACTCTTACCCCTTTAATAAGAAACTCTGAAGTTATTCCATAAGCTTCTGGGGATGACCATTTTTCACCATTCATGGCACCTGAAAGCATATCCTGGGGAGGGGAGGATCCCAGAGGCACCTCTTTGCTCCCCGAGGCTGAAGTGCTTGTGCAAAGCTCTGGGAACAGGTCATTTGGTGCCCATATTTGTGTTTAGGTTCCATATTGGCAGACAATGTGTCTGCAACGGGCTGGAGTGAGACAGAGCTACTCCTAGGAGTGCCATGGGAGGGAGATTGGGTGTACTGGGTCTTGCTGGGGTGGAGTTACCTTTCTGCAGAGCACGGTGCTTTGTTTTGGATTTGTGACCAGAACAGTGTTGGTTACACAAGGATGTTTTAGCTGGTGCCGAACAGGGTCCAAACTTTCTTGGTTTCTCACTCTGCCCCAGCAGCGAGTAGGCGAGGGATAAGCAAGAATTTGGGAAGGAACAGAGCCAGGACAGCTGACCCCAGCTGACCAACAGAATATTCCATGCCGTGACATCATTCT
>NW_010235307.1:0-957 GCF_000690775.1 Eurypyga helias
CATACCTCTTCTTTACTATTTAGGACCCCCCCCGGGGCTTTTCTCCCCCCTGGTTTTTCGGAAGCCGTCGCCCGCTGAACTCAGGATAACCTATTTATTATTTCCCCGTTCATCCGTCCCTGGACCAGCCTCGGGATCCGGCTTTCCGGCCTCGGATGCACGAGCTCCCCCGTCTATCCAGAGGCTCGATTATGATCATTTTGGGGGTTGGGTTTTTTTTTGGGGTTGCTTTTGTTGTTCCTCACAGAAATACCTCGGGGGTGAAGCAGCCCCCTCGCACGTGGCACGAGCAGCCCGGCGGCGATGTCCGTGAGCGGGGGGAGGGGGGGGACACACACACCAAACCAGGGGGTTTTGGAGTAAAATGCTGTAGATTGTTTAATATACTAGACTTGTTTTTTTTATTTTTGTAAGGTATGTAGGGTTTTTTGTGTTGTTTTTTTTTCTTTTTAACTACTCAGGAAAAGAATTACCTCAGAAAAAAAAAAAGAAAGAATGTGTTTTTAAAAACTCTTTTTTATCTTCTCAGAAAAGGAAAAAAAAAAGAGCTTTTTAAGAGTTTTCAGACCTGGGACAAAGCTGCCTCATGCGTTTGCTTCCAAAAAAGGGTGACAGGAAGAAGAAAGATTAAAAAGAAGAAAGATTAAAAAAAAAAAAAAAGAAAAACTTGAAGCTGTTACAAAGATGAAAGTTGAATGTATTTTGGGTGCTTTTCACGTATGTTATGCCATAATTTTATTTTAATTTTGTTCGTTTTGGGGTTTCTTTTAACCATTGTTATCGTAGCGGTCGGTGGAGTAACGTGTCTTCAGCGGGAAGGGTGTTAGTGCCGTAGTTGGAAGCTGTTGCCAGCACCACTTTTTGGCTCAGGCTGGGTCCCCCCAGCACCTCCCGATGGGTCCGGGGGGGGACACCCCTCCCTCCCTCCTCCCAGGGGGGTTTTTACCCCGGGGATGA
>NW_010235307.1:1158-1370 GCF_000690775.1 Eurypyga helias
CCTCCTCCCAGGGGGGGTTTTACCCTGGGGATGAGGCCCCGAGGTGTGTGGGGGGGGGAGGACGCCGGGGACGATGCTACTGCCTGGCCCTTTTCACGCCAAAGAAGGGATTTTTGGGTCACCGGCGGGGGCCACCAAAACTGGGGGCTGAGCTGTGGCGGCTGGGGCACATCCATCTGACCCCCCCCACTTCCCATCACTGCTCTGTCTCG